>NW_009922845.1:36559-65046 GCF_000696875.1 Nestor notabilis | reverse complement strand
AGGGAATGAGGAGGTGCAAAGCTCTATTCTGGCTGTGATCTGAGGATCCAGCTAATTTAACAAGGTAACTAGTTTGTAATTGATCTTCTGAGGGCTTTCATGTGTAGTTCGTAGAGACTTCGTATCTAGTGTCTCACTGTATGAATCTCTTACCTCAATTTACAATGTAAATGGCTCCACAACAGAACAGTTAACTACACAAGGCAGTCATGGAAGTGCATGTTACAGTCTGTCAGCACTCCTTAGGGAGAACTGTCTTTCTGTAAGCATGCTCTGGGTACGGAATGTCATGGTCTCAAGCAGTGCTGTCCCTTGCATC
This sequence comes from Nestor notabilis, assembly GCF_000696875.1. Taxonomy (NCBI): domain Eukaryota; kingdom Metazoa; phylum Chordata; class Aves; order Psittaciformes; family Psittacidae; genus Nestor; species Nestor notabilis. Next base: position 64,727 of record NW_009922845.1, on the reverse strand, counting down.
CCTTGACTTCACTCTGCCTCTTACATGCATTAAATGATGGCACTTTTCCCCTCCCCAGGCGAGGTGGAACTGGAGGAGTACTACCCCGCGTTCCTGGACATGGTGAGGAGTCTGCTGGATGGGAATATCGACCCAACGCAGTACGAGGACACCCTGAGGGAGATGTTCACTATCCACGCCTATATCGGCTTTACTATGGACAAACTGGTGCAGAATATTGTCCGCCAGGTAACGAAGTGGATGGCAGTGCTGTGCATCAGGGGGGCCACACAGCCCCCTTCTGCAGACAGGCAGGTTGCTCACAGTACCCTGTAATGCAAGGACACACTAAAATTACAGCAAATTCCTAGATAGTTGTGGATGGAGGGGAAACATGCAAACAGAAGCTCAGTGAAGAGGGTTAAGCAGCAGTACAGGTCCACCTTAGGGGATTTACTCTTCCTGGCCTTTTCCAACAAGTTTTGAGTTCCAGTCTTTTCAAAATTCTGCCATTCCCAAAATACATGTAAGGGAAAAAAATAAATCCTTTTTACTCTGATCTGTCTTCTAATTGTAGTTCTGTTACAGTTAAGGCACCTCAGCCCCTCACTCTTCTCTGTTCTTTTATTGCAAAGTAATGAGAGTGAAAGGTGTAAAGTGTCTGGAGTTCAAATGTTGATGTTTTGTCTGAGGTGTGATGCTGTGCTGAGTTTTGTGCTCCTTTTATAACATGTTAGAGTTTAGGTTTGGCCCAGACTTGCTGACTGAATTCCCCCTTTTTTAATGGAAGCTTCACCATCTAGTGAGCGATGACATCTGCCTGAAGGTTGTTGAGCTCTACTTGAACGAAAGGAAGCGAGGTGCTGCTGGAGGTAACTTATCCTCTCGCTGTGTCCGGGCAGCAAAGGAGACCAGCTATCAGTGGAAGGCTGAACGTTGCATGGCTGATGAGAACTGTTTCAAGGTAAGGGGGCTTCATAAAGTGTGGCACTTGACCTGGGAGAAATGGGGCTGGAAGCTCCAAGGCCACAATGGTGAGCAAGAGCACTATGGAGAGAAGGTACCAAAACCAGAGCCTAGACAGTAAAGTGACACGGAGAAGCCCTACTGCTTACTTCTCTCCTAGCTCTATTCGTTGTCCAGATGACTTGTGAATATACAGCATTTTATTGTGAACCAATATCTTGTGCCTATAACTTAATTACAGGTAATGTTTCTTCAGCGGAAAGGACAGGTGATCATGACCATTGAGCTTCTGGATACAGAAGAAACCCAGACAGAGGATCCTGTGGAGGTCCAGGTAATACCACAGTGAGCATGGGGTCTGCTCTACCACAGGCAAAGGAGATGTTTTCCTTCTTTCTTGTTCCAAAACGTGAGACTTTGCCAGGAGGGTAAGTTCACCTGGGAGGTGGGAAGATTACATGTGGGGCTGTGGTCTCTGACAGAAATGGATATGTTAACAAAAGGGTTTCAACAAAAATCAGCTTCATAGAAGGAGCTTGGAAACAAACTAGTTCTTTTCGGTGATGTTTGTCTTAGAGAGTGAAATTTGACTTGAAATTGGTCTCTCTTATGTAGCACCTGGCTAACTACATGGAGCAGTACGTTGGGGTGGAAGGAGCTCCAAACAACCAGAATGATGGCTTCTTACTGAAACCAGTCTTTCTGCAAAGGTGAGCTCCCTCTCCTCAGTTGAGTCCACAGCAGCTCTGTGTACCTGGCACATCTTAGGTGATGTGCCGTAGAGGCAACTCCAGGGAAATGCACTCATCTTTGAGGTCCATGGGGCTGCTGCAGTCCAGTGCACTGCATAAGAGTGCTGAAGAAAACATACACAGCTGCTGCACTGAGGTTTGTTCATGAACCTGTGTTCAGAATGGAGTGGGACTGTCTAAGCCGTCCCTTGTGGGAGGAATTTGAGGTCTAATTTGTTCTGATTTCACTCTGTATTTGTCAGAGTGGAGGAAGATCCTGGAGAAAGTCTCACCACTAAATGTGGAATTAGACACTTCGTATTTGTGCTGTCAGCTCAGCCAGCTCGAGAGGATGGATAATCCAGTGTGACACTTGCTTTGTTACGTTCTAGAAACCTGAAGAAGTTCCGCAAGTGGCAGTGTAAGCAGGTGAGAGCCCTGCGCAGCGAGGTGAAGAGCTCCTGGAAGAGGCTGATCGGGGTGGAAAGTGCCTGCAATGTGGACTGCCGCTTCAAGCTCAACACCCACAAAATGATGTTCATCATGAACTCTGAGGATTACATGTACAGGCGGGGAGCTCTCTGCCGAGCCAAGCAGGTGCATCTCCTATTACTCTCTCTGCAGCTTGGGCAGTAGCAGAGGTGGAGGATGTGAGCCAAAGACAGGTACCCATAAGAAGTCTTTTGACTGAATTCCTGCAAACCACACCCAGAAGTTACTAGTCTGGGATGAAACATGAAGGAGAGCTGGTAAATGCTTTATGCTTTGGTTTAGTTTAGCAGCCTTTTCTTTACCATACAGATTTTAAGGGGGAGTGGCATACATTAAGAAATAGAGATCTTTAAATGTAGGTATGGGATTTCCTGGTTTACTGTTTGCATTGTGTGGTAAAGCATGTGCATCCCAAGCAAAGAGGTGAGGGTTTTGGCTCAGATACCTCAGTGATCTCTACTGTCCTGCTTTCAGGTGCAGCCAATGGTGCTGCTAAAGCACCACCAGCAGTTTGAAGAGTGGCACAATCGATGGCTAGAAGAGAACGTGACCATGGAGGCAGTTGATGTAGTGCAAGACTGGCTAATGGGAGATGAAGACGAGGAGATGGTGCCCTGTAAAACCACCTGTGAGACGGTGAATGTCCACGGGGTCCCAGTGAACAGATACAGGGTTCAGTACAGTCGACGTCCAGCTTCGCCGTGAGCAGAGACCAGTTCCTGGGACCGAGAGACATAGGAGCATTGCTGGTGAAACACATTTACTCTGAGAATAGTGGTGGGAATGCAATGTATGTATTAATGATATTTATCCAAACAGCATTTTACTTCGGATTATGATGTATTTTCCATATGGCATAGACTTTTCTCCTTGCAGTGTAATCCTCCAGCCATCATGAAGAGACTTATAAAAAAGCTTTATGGGAAGAGGGCTCTTGGCATTGCCACGCACTTTTTAGTTGTTTCCTGAGCTTTAGGCCACCGCTGACCAGCCAGTACTGAGCGAGGGGGTCAGGCTCGGGCTAGACTACCACGAGTGGCTTTGTCGGAGGTGGAGCTGCGCTGGTGTTTGAGCAGATGCTGGCAGCTGCTTCCACTTCAAAGGGATTAATGTTCCCTATTTTCCTGAGTTTATGCCACCTTGGAGCCTGCAGGACTCTCCAGTGTAACCTCTGAGTGCCAGCAAGGCTGAGAGCACCAGCACAGGCTGCTCACCCCACCACACGCTGCTTCCTTGCATACTGGTAAGGCAAAGGATGCAGCACTTGTTACTGGTGCTCTAGTGAAGAAAATGCCAAAACCGAGACAAGGGTGGGCAGCAAACGAAACGCTCTGTCTCCCACTCCTCAACTAAGTATTTTGGAGCATGAACTAAGGGGAAGAAACTCTCTGAGCTGCAGTGCTGGGCAGGAGAGCAACGTGGGCCACAAGACAGCCTCAGCCCATCGGCCACCCCCTGCAGCTGAGCACCAGATCCCACGTGTTGCTTTGTGAACTCTCAATCTGCTGCATACTCTGCCGTCTCCAACCTGGAGCTGCTCGGAGCGTGTGCGTGGGGAGGAATGTCCATTGCGAGGTCTGGCCTCTTTTGTTCGAGTTGAGTTTGGTATTTTGCATGTTGCTCAGCAGCCTCTGGAGACTCTGCGCTCTCAGGCGCTTCTCTTCCCTTGTGCATGCCCGGACGCCGTGGTCCTGCTGGGTTGTCCCGCTTCAGTAACATCAGTAGATGGAGCTCTTGCAGCGCAGTGTTTGTGCTGCGCCTGAGGTTTGTCCCAGATACTTCCCTGTTTCTGCTGGCTCAGCACAGATGCTGCGTGTGCGGTGACACATGGAAATCTGTAACGGGCACTGTTAGATCCAGCCACAACCATCGTAGACAAGCTTTTCCACTGAACCATCTGTGCTTCTGTCTGACCTTTTTTGCAGTGAAACCTAACAAAACCCTACCCCAGACCACGCAGAACACTACGGCAACTGTCTGACTTCATCTCGTGAAGAACCAAGCAACTTCAGCCGTGTCTGTCCTGCAGCCCCACTGTGCTCTTGTTTTTCAGGAGCCAAGGGCTCCACACTGTCATGGAGTGTGTTACAAACAGAACGTGATGAGGCAGGTCCAGCCTCCTTTCAGCTCTGCTCCCAGCCTTTTCCTGCCTTTTTGGGGGAATAATCTTCCCCACCCTGGTATTTTCTGTGGCTTTGATTTTTAGGTTATAATTTCTGCCAGACTTAACTAGCAGCCTGTAGGATTTGTCCTGGGTTATTTCCACTGTACAACATTTGGTTTTGCAATTGTCTCACTTGACAGTAGAAAAATTGGCCTTTGGGGTATGTTTAATAGAAAACTTTACTGACTCTTTGTCTATTTTGCAAAGTAATCTGTAGGAGGGAAGGAGGGAGGCCGGGCTCTGGCATTCGTGGCCACTTGCACAACCACTGCCAGCAGAGGACTTCTCATCAGTGTCTGGGTCTCTGTTCAATTTTGGTTACTGAAATGATCTGAAGGTTCTTCCCCTGCTCTTGTTGCAGTGAGTGCTGGAAGATGCTGCCCACGTAGCTGGTGGGAGCTGGCTGGAGGAGCAGGGAGATGAGCCTGGTGCAAAGCACGGTGTCCCTCTCTTGCTTCCAGACAGCTCAACAAAATACTCCTCAGTCCTGCTCACCTCTCTGCTGCCTTCAGTGGAGATGACAACTGTGCCAAACGTTATTGTATTATGATACAGAAAAATGTTTACTAGGAAATAGGTTGCAACTTGTGGCTTAAACTGCATTTGATTCCAAGTGTCCCAAGGTGCGACGCGTCTCTGCACCTTCCTGCCCCATCACCCCGGCTTTAAGTGTACTTCAGGTATTTTGAAGCATCCTTATTTTGTAAACCTTAATTTATAATCTGAACAGATTAAGTAAAACTTTTGCCCTCGACAGCTCTATTGTCTCAAAACCAATAGCAGGAAATGATGTGACTGGGCTGAGGTGGGCAGTGCAGGATTGAAAGGGGCTTGCTAATGTCTGGGAGGGTTTAAGCTCGACCGCTGTGTATCTGCTTAGCACCACCTTGAGTCAAGAGTTTGTTTTTCCATTTTTTTGAAGGATCTTTGCTTTTGGGCTTGTAATTGCTTTGCCAGCTCTTTGAATGTAGTTTTTTTTTATATTTATTTGCACATTCAAGTAAAATAAAATATTGATTTTAAAAGTCTGCAGCTTTCCCTGCCTTAACTTGATTTAAAATGAATTTAAACTTCCTGCCAAGCCCCTGCACCTGAAACTGAATTTGAAATGGTAAAAAATGCAATTGGATGAACTTCCCTTCAGGTAGTTGCTGGACAGGCTCCAGGATGTGATGGTTTAGGTGCGTGCCAACCCACTGCCACCAGGCGACAGATCTTTCACCCTGCCCACACTGAGAAGCCAGTGCACGGGGTGTTTGTGAGTGCACTCCCTGACATAAAAAGGGAACAACATAAAAGGGAAACGAATCAGAATGAGCTCCCCATGACCTGGCTTCAGTGTGAGCTTGAGCCCAGAACCCCCCTGTGTGCTGGGCTGCACCCCCAGAGCGTGAGCAGCAGGTTGAGGGAGGGGATTCTCCTCCTGCTGCTGCGCTCTGGGGAGACCCCCCCTGCAGCCCTGATCCAGCTCTGGGGAACAGCACAAGAGGGACGTGGAGCTGCTGGAGCGAGGCCAGAGGAGGCCCCGGAGCTGCTGCGAGGGCTGGAGCAGCTCTGCTCTGGAGCCAGGCTGAGAGAGCTGGGCTGGGGCAGCTGGAGAAGAGAAGGCTCCTGAAGGGGACACCTTAGAGCAGCTCCAGTGCCTAAAGGGGCTCCAGGAGACCTGGAGAGGGGCTTTGGACAAGGGAGGGAGGGACAGGACAAGGGGAATGGCTTGAACCTGCCAGAGGGGAGATTGAGATGAGCTCTTGGGCAGAAGCTCTTCCCTGGGAGGGTGCTGAGGCGCTGGCCCAGGGTGCCCAGAGAAGCTGTGGCTGCCCCATCCCTGGCAGTGTTCAAGGCCAGGTTGGACACAGGGGCTTGGAGCAACCTGCTCTAGTGGAAAGTGTCCCTGCACGGGGCAGGGGTTGGAGCTGGATAAGATTTAAGGTTCCTTCCAGCCCAAACCAATCTGTGATTCTGTGAAATGAGTTTCCCTGCAAGTGGTGAGCAACAGGCACACAAGGGCCCAGGGCTGGCTGAGAGCAGGGGAGGCCATGGGGTGGCACAGTTGCTCCATCCAGGAAGGTTTCAAAAGAGAATGTGGTGCGGTGCCAGGAAAGCGGAGGTTTTGTGGGTTGGTTTGTTTCACCTTTGCCATGAGAAGTGTGGTATAAAAATAAGGTCCATGCCTGGCCCCAAGTACTTGCACGCTAAATGCAACAGACGTTCAAGAGAAGTGACTGATTCCAGTTCCAAGCTCCATAAGCACATCTGCTACAGGTTAAGCCAATAGAACTGCAACCATGAAAATAACCCTCCACCCGCCTTCCCCTCAACCTCCCCGAATTCCTGGGTAATAACATGTTTAACTGTGTTCCCTGTGAGCTCTGTGGAGCAAATGAATGTGTAGATCTTGCAAATTAAGCTGTAGTGATGTGACCCAGATCTGATAGGAGTTTCCTTTACATCACTCTCAACACTTCCGTTGCCATAACAAAAGGCAACTCTGCTTTCTGAGCAGCGTGTGCCTTGCTCACAGGGAAACAAACTGTTGTTCTCCTAATAACAATCCTCTGATGCATACGTTGCATGGGATAGTTAAGATGCTGCTTGTGGTGTCTCAGAGGACACAGTCCACTTCACACAAGTCTCCTTGCTGAGATCTTGGGCTGCTCACAAAGAGGACATGCCCTCTGCTCAAGAGGAGGGACAGCCAGATCTGACATCACCCCAAAGCAGTCGGGAGGTCTCAGCAAGTGGATGGCTTTGGCAAGGACAAGAGAAGACAGCTTAAAAATGGCTTTCAGGTTTGTAGGATGGAATAAGAATTAATGGTTTAATAAATTCGATTAGGAATTGCTCAAGGGAATACCTGCATCCAGGATTTGATATGGCAGGACCTTCTTGTCTCACGTTTGTGTATTACAGTCATGCACAAAGAGCTGTGAACCAGGCAGAGGTGGTCTGGAAGTATGTGCAAATGTGAGTTGAGTTTTCCTTCCCACTTTAGCCATTCCTCTAGATTAGAACTAAGTAACTCAACCTTAATGAACCTGGAGTTACCTTCACCTCCCACTCATCACAATTAAAGACTAAATTAAAGCCTCACAATTCTGAACTATACACTTGTTGAAGGATGAATCCAGTGAGACCCAGTGCTGAAAGGGGATGATGGTGTCTGGTTCATGCAAGGTAGTCCCTGTGCCAGTGTCATTATCTTGCTGAGAAAGGACCAGAAGAAGCTATTCCAGAACATCTAGTGAGTTGGAGTGATGCTAATTAAACTGCAAGCAAGCGGAAGAGTAAGTCTGGAAAAAACCTGTCTCCCCAGAAGTATTCCACCAGCATAAGGCTTACAAGCAGTGAGGTGAATGTGAGCACAAAAGGTGTGGTGTATCCCAGGGAAAAAGATTGGGTGGGAAGAGAACTGTGGAACAAGAAGATGAGAGGCAGGGAGACTACCTGGAGCTGGAGAGTCTTGTGGTGATGGTAAGAAACCCTGATGAAGCAAGAGGAATGGGACTGGTGTGATGGCAAAGTCAGGGAGGGTGCAGAAGGCATGAAGTTGTCTTGTAGGTGCCGGAGCCTGCAAAGACAACTCTGGGGTGGGGGGATCCTGGTCCAAAGGGCCATCGTTTCTGTCTCAGTCAGCGGGGGAAGGTTTCTGTGGCTGCACCAGCTGGGGAAGGCAGAGCCAGTCCTGCACCCACGGAAAACGTGAGGTGCTGGTGATGGACAGAGCTGCCGCCTCCGCGGTCAGCTCACGTCTGCGTCACACACGAGCTCAGCCTGGGCAGGTATTGGCTGCACCAAGGTTCCTGATATCACACTTTGAGCTTGCAGCTGAAAAACTCTCTGGAGCTGCTGGGACAGAGCAGAAATCACAAACCCAGTGATTTACCTTCCCCAATTTGCTCTTCGAAGCCTTCAAGACGCATGGGATAGGCCAGGTGGTGTTTGTACCCTCCCTCTGAGCTTCCACACCCCAAGCCTGTTCTCCAGCATTGAATCTTTAAGGGTCAGAGCCATGGAATAAAAGAGCGCCTTCTCCCAGGAAATGATCTATTGAACAACGAATTACTTGAGAACCAAACCATTACCCCACAGGGCAGGGATCACACGACGTAAAGAGATATTAACAAGCCATGACAAACCTCTGGCATCAGAATTCTCAAGCAAGCTGTTCTGTATCTACAGCAGTCACTAAAGATCACACAGCATCTGAAAAATGAAGGACACAGCAACAAGTAACCTCTCTCTGCTCCACTCCAGAGACCTGGCCATAGGAAGCAGGGCTGTGATTTGCACACTATCTGAACCTGATTATGTCTAATTTTTTGCATGCACAGAATGGAAAGGATCCTGGCTGAGGCATGGAAAATATGTGGCCACATGAGTCATTCTATAATGGTTCATAAATCCTGAGAGAATCACAAAAGCAAAACATCTAATATTGCATCTTCCCTGTCCCTGCCAGTGGAACTCCACCTCTTGACACGCTCGGCACAAGGATGTGGGAATATGGTGAAAGCAAAGGAAATAGGATCATTTTCTCCTTGGAATAGCAGAATCTCATCAAACAGCAGCCAGGCTCCGATTTGCAACCTTCACAGAAGAGGCCATTCATAAGCTGAGGAGAAAGAAATGAGCTGCTCCTCAGGTTGCCAAACCAAATTCACAGTTCCTACTGCCCGGACTCCAGCTTCTGTCTTTACTCCCTTGCAGAGCCAGGCAGGGGCTGGAGAGCTTGAAACCCAGCAGCCTCTCAAGCTGTGACCTCCTGCCCCACTGGCCTACCCAACTTGACAATCAGTGGGAAGTGGTCACTCGCACTGGGGCTCGGACTCAAGCCAAGGGAGGGGATTTGGGATGTTCCCAGCAACGCTGTGTGAGGCAGAGCATGGAAGAGACTTGTACTCGCAAGGAGTTAGAGATAGGGGGACCGAGCAGCAAAAGATCTTAAAGGTTCAGGTCACCTCTGCCAGTCTTACAACGCCTTGTAAGGCATCTTCCACACACACAGCAGGCACAGGGCAGCAGCACACCACTGCTCCAAGCTGTTGGCTACCAGAGTCCCCAACCCTCGTGGGGGTTTGCTGGGTGAAGACTGCACATCTCTGGAAAAACACAGCTCTTCTTGGGATAGAGTGGCTGCAACTCACCATTATCTACCCAACAGCAGGGGCTTCCTGTGCAAACCTTGGCAGGCCCCTTTCCTGCTGGAAGGAGCAGCTCTCCCTTTTCCTGGTGGTTTATCAGCAGAAGCCCAGTGTCTCCAGGGAGCTGGGGGGGTCTTGCCACTTATCAAGCCTATGTTATGGTGCTCTAGGCTGGTGCTGATTCTTCCAAATGCAAATAGCTTCAACCCACAGGACTTTTAATCGACCTCTGCAGTGAAATCAAGAGGGAAGGTGCAGGAGCTTTGCCTCCTGTTTAGCCAGGCAGCAGGAGCAGAACCAAGAGAACTCAGAAAGGCCCAGCCTGATGTAGGGGCTGCAGGACACTAAAACCCTTTAATTGCCACAACACGGGGCTGCAAGAGCCCAGTGTAATCCCTGGGAGCTGGGGAGGTTTGCCTGGAACTGCAGCTCCCTTGCTTTGTGTTTCTGAGGGCTGACACCCTCTCAATTTGTGCTACCAGAATGTATTCTGAATCAGAGCATGGGGAAAGACCTTGGATCTCATGCAGAGCCACTTGAGTTTCTCTGGTTGGACAGACACAGGAGGTCAGAGGTGTGTGGGCTCAGTTTATACTCTAAACCAAATTCAGACTGCATCAAACCTGACCACATTGTTATTTCTAGGAACATTCTGGTGCAGGAAGGAGGCCCAAATGAGTCACTCGAGCTATTATCTGGCTCTGATGATGAAGTGCAGCCCCAATATCCTTTGGATCTGGATACAGATGCCCCTCCCAGGCCCACATCTGACGCTGGAGTTAAGTGTCTGCTTGGGCTACACACACTCGTGCAGGTCGTGACAGCCCCCCAGATGCCTCATCCTTCATGGGATCAGCCTGGTGCTTCCGTGAGTTAAGGACCAGCAGAAGGAAATGAGTAAGCAGGGTCACTAATCCTGCCTTTCCCACACGGCTCTGAGCACAGCAGGGCACTACTGGATCCTGCACCAGCATGGAGACCCTCGGGAATGGATGGCTGCCCCCCAGGCTGCTGCTGTGCTGTGCCTTCTGGGGACTCTGCCTGGCCTCTTCAGACTACGATGGTGAGTACGTAACTTCGGGAGGAAATCTGCTGCTTCTTAAAGTCCTCAATACTTGGTACCTTTATAAGATCCCAGAAAACTCATTTTTTAATGAATTCACAGGGGAGAGCACTCTAATAGAGCTTTGTGCATACTTCACTTGAAGCAGGAAGTGATAGAAAGCACAGTGGAAGAGAAAGAAATGGGTGAAAGAAACTAGAAGGAAAAATTAAAGAAGTAAAACAGAGCACTTTTGAAACGAAATTCTTTAGCTAAAAGACTCCCACAGCCACGACTTTACCCTGGCATGGCCCCAGAGCTTGGGATTCTTTTGAAAGCTGGGCAGAGGAATTGCTCTCTGGTTTCCCAGGCCTGGTGATGGGTGTACGACACAGCAGTCACTTGTGAGCAGTGGGAAACCACGCGACAGAGGAATCGTGTAACTTCTCAGTAAGGTTGCTGATGGCTGCTCCTGCACACCCACTTCTGTCAGCAAGCTGCTGCTGCCCAGCATTTGCCAGAGAACTCCCACTTCCAGGGACCCCAATGTAAAATGCAAACCCGCAGCCTTTGTGGGAAGCATTTTGCGTGCTCTGCAGAGTGCGAGGGCACAACTAGCAGCTAACAGACTGCATTTCTCCAACAGATTACTCCCAGAACAGCACCAGTGAGCAGGTAACGACACCAGCGGTCACACCGTGCCCCCGAGCCATCCCCGGCGAAAAGGCAACCATCAACAACATCACCTACCTGCTGATCCACGAGGCGACACGCTCTCAGCTGGGCAGCGTGGTCACTGTGCGGCTCATCCCCTGCCTCTACACCCTCATCTTCCTCCTGGGGCTGCCTTCAAATGGGCTGGCCCTGTGGGTCCTGACCACCAGGGCTGAGAAGTTGACTTCCACTGTCTTTCTGATGAACTTGGCTGCAGCGGACCTGCTGCTCGTGTTAGTGCTGCCCTTCAAGATTGTCTACTATTTCCTAGGGAACAACTGGCCCTTTGGGGAAGGCCTGTGCAGGCTCACCACAGCTTTCTTCTACGGCAACATGTACTGCTCAGTGCTGCTGCTCACGTGCATCAGCGTCGACCGGTACCTAGCTGTGGTGCATCCTTTCTTTTCACGCTCTTTCCGCACCCCTGCCTTTGCTGCCTGCACCTGCACTGTTGTCTGGCTCTGTGCTGCTGTTCTCACCCTGCCCCTGACACTGCAGCAGCAGTCATATCCCCTGTACGGAGCAGATATCACTCTCTGCCACGATGTCCTCCCCAGGCACGAGGATGACGGGTATTACTTCTACTACTTCATCTGCCTGATCGCCTGCGCTTTCCTCGCTCCGCTGGTGGTGATGCTGTTCAGCTACTGCTCGGTGCTTCGAGCCCTCCTGCACAGCGGGAAGCGCTATTCCTACTCTGTGAAGCTCACAGCTCTCGTGCTGTTCACTCTTGTTGCCTTCTACACACCCAGCAATGTTCTCCTCCTTGTTCACTACTCCAGCTATGACTTCAAGCTGTATGGCAACCTGTATATCGGCTACATGGTAAGCCTGGCCATCAGTACCTTTAACAGCTGCGCTGATCCCTTTGTCTACTACTATGTTTCTGAAGAGTTCCGGGATAAGGTGAGAAGAAGGTTCTTCAGTCACAGAAAACAAAACACCACATCCCTAAAAACTTCCAAGGAAACACTCCCTCAGAAAAGTTCCAAGGATTCACTGGTGTAAGCCTCCAACCCGGCTCCTTGCTCCCAAGGCACATACAACATACAGTGGGGATGACATGAAGACAAAGATGGGATTCCACAAGTTTCATCCAGAGCAGTGAGCAGCATTTCCTAGGAGACAAGTCCTTTCTCCTGTCTGGATAGCTAAGGCTGATTAAACCTGGGCCACAGGATTCCTTGGGAGATGTGGAGTCCAGACAAGATGTGGACTGCTGGACATGTATAGATCTGTTACTGTGAACACTGCATGCACCATTTCTGGTCACGTATTGCCAGGGATGCTCTTACCACTACACCTAGGTGTGGGTTTCTTAATGCATCTTGCACGCTGATTGCTATCTGTGTTGGCTCTCTTTTTCTGCTCCTGACTTGCTTGCTGTCCTTAAATGCATACTCCCTTCATCCAGAACTGAAAAATAACAGGTACTTGCAAAACCAGATTTCTGAACATATCAATAGTATTAGGAGGTACCTGTGGGAAAGGTGCTCTCCTGACCAGAAATACTCTGTCAAGAGAATACAGAACACTGGCTTTTCTAGCAAGTACATTTGTGTCTTGATCAGTAAGCAACACCATTGTAATGTTAGCACATTGTTGGTGACAAGTGTAAAATCCCATCCACCCATCCCTGTTTTTGTAGATGTGCCTTGGCATCTATCACTTCTTTGGGGCAAAGGAAGCATTAGTGAGTTTTTAAAAGTGATCATGTCTCTTAAAGGGAAATTAAGTAAAGTAGGAGTTGAAAAAACCCTTGCTCATTACCCTTCTCATGTAATTTTTGTGACATTACACTTCTTCTGTGTAATACCACACAATCAAAAGCTGTCTCTTACGAAACAGGTGACCCAGCTTGTTGCTTATTGGAGCCTGTTACAAACTTGACAGGATGCAGGCAGCTCACCTCTCAGACACAAATAAAGCACATCCCAGTAATAACCAGCAGGACAGAAAATGAGCAATAAACCTCCTTAGAGTTCCCGAATTCTTTAGTTTTACTGGTAGAGGCATGACTTCTGTCCTCATCACAACCTGTGAGCGAACAAACTTACAGCCTACAATGTAAGAAGAGGCAGACGAGATTGTCTTAAAATCAGTTTTTAATAAAATATTTATCAGAATCTAAACCAAACCCTTTTCTGGACTCAGACTTGCTAAGATTTGCGTGAACAAACCAAAACTGCTTATGTGTACATGTATGTGTGGGGGCAAAATGCAGGTAAAAAACTAGAGCCTATCTCTGTAGGTACAGCACTGCACACGTACAGGGTGGACCAGCTACTGAGCACAGGGACCTGGGGTAGCCAGGGCTGGTGTCACTCAGTCAGAAACAGCAAGTACTAAACCCAGATGGAGGTTTATCTAACCAGATAATCCATTCACAGTAATGGAAACCAGGTTATTGTGCATTAAATGTCAATAGTTGATGTCAGCAGAGCAAGTGCTGGTGTTTCAATGATCTTCAAGCAAGCTGAAGAGTTCTCTGGTGTTTGTTTTCTACTGAGGCCGATTTTTTGGCAAGAGCAAAACATGTGGACAAGAACGAACAGTGGAACTACTGCTTTAAAATAAATACCATGGTAACGATTACTCTGCATAATGTACAGTTACAAATATATAAATATTAATTTCATTGAAAGGATTGCAAGCAAAAATCACTGATAACTAGCACTGCTGCAGCCATTCAGTAACGTAGCTGGATACAAGTAGGTGTCTTACAAACCCACTGTCACTTTTCTCCTTTTGCAGTGAAGGACCATCAGAGGAAAGGAAAGGAGAAGCATTTCTTTGGCAGACAGAGGCAAACATCTCTAAGCCAAACCAAGTCGAAGCCCAAAGCAGCAGCAGGTCTGCTGTCCTTGCTGGCTTTTCAACTATTGAACTGACCTCTTCCTTGGTGAAAAAGATCAGTCCTTTCTCTCCAACACTATGGCTGCTGGTCTTCACAAGGTTGAAGCCTGACTTTTCAGTGCTGAGATGTCCTTGTGTTCTCAGGGGTGGGAGTGTGACTGGTAAGCTTCAGCATCAGAACTGGGCCAAAGCCTATGGAGTAACGTTGAGTCTGGGAAGGCTATGCTGTGTCCAGTGGCTCTCGTGGACCTGGGCCCAGGAGTTTCTATATTCCAACTGGAATTTTGAGGAATGAAAAAAAAATAATCCAGGTTTTTTGAGAACTACTGATGATTGCAAGAAACATGAACAACCAATCTAGGACAGGGGAGATCTATGGATAAAGGGACCATCAGCTGCGGGGGAGAAGGCGGCAGAGACCTGCTCCTTTACTCCAGTGACAGGGGAGAAAAGGCAACCACAAGCGTGTAAGTGCAGGTTCCTTTATTCAGTTCCTTTAATAAAATTGCTTTTTTTTTAACTACAGAAAGGAGTCAGTTTGCTGTGGCAAGATGGGGGGAGGCAGATGGACGAGTGATCTCCCTGGAAGTGCCAAAGCTGGGAAGAAGCACTCAAGGTGAAGTCAGGCTGCAGGACCCAGAAACCCTGCCCATTGCCTCACATACACTGTCCTGTTCTAACTGTCCCTGTTTAAGGACACTAAGGCTGCTCTGCCTTCACCTTCTGAAGGTCCAGGTCTCTGCCTTTTCTGCTGGTTGTAAACCAGAGGTGAGACTCCTCAGCCTCAAACAGATGAGAGCAGTGGCATGCAGAGACACCACAGAACAAGGCCATGATTGATGGGCTGGCACCACTAGGAGGAATTATTTAGCTGGCAGCAAAAGGGAAATGTCTGCATCTTGAATTAGTACATTACATGCACCAGAGCCTGAGGGAACTGAAGGAAGTCAGGTTTAATACTTGGCTCAGACTCCCTACCTTCATCTCCTTCTCCCCAGTGGGGATGCTGTCTGACTGCCCAAGGATCTATGAGAGGGCCAAAGAATATTAAATGACTTCAAACATCTACCCAGGAGCATACATGGATGAAACAAGGAAAGTAAAGCCAGAAAGGGACCAAGGACAGGAGACCAAAGAATCCAGACTGTGGGTCCCATCTTCTGTGGGAAGCTAGTCACACAGACATCATCAGGGTGACTAAATGTCTCATTCTCCCAGGCTCAAAGTATTAAATAGCTGAGGCTGGAACCAGCAAACAGCAGAGTTTGTATTGTGCAGCTTTGATATTTAGAAAAGAAAAACCCCCAAACTCTTGTTGCAGCTCACACTAAGTCTGTTATTTACCCAGAGGATAAATATTGACCCAGCCCTGTGTGTGTACACAATAGCCAGTGTCTGCCAGGCCAGTTGCTTACAGGAGATGGAATTTAGTTTAAAGGCATTTATTTACCTGCCAGACAGGAATGCAGCCACCAGTGCTTCTGCTGTGAGGACATGGTCTGTTCAAGAACACTGCAGACACGTGGCACAAACCTCTGCCCAGATGCAGTGGGTACATATGGGCAGCAGCCATGTCAAGATCCTATGAGGAGAGCTCAGAGCAGCCATGAAGGAAGGTTTGGAAACTGGCCAGCAAAGCAGGTCTGAAACTTCTGGGAACTTCAAGACCCAGATCTTCATCATGTCAACTACATTCTGCAAGTATCTGGCCCCAGACAAAAAGGACTGGAAACTACATATACCCAGCTCCTGGGATATCTCCTGTTTTGTCCCCATGTGGACATTTTTCTGGAATAAAATTGCCTTTATTCTGGAATGGAATGTCTATACTGGGATATATTCTTGTCATGGTTCCTGTGTAAACAAGCTCTAAAAAAAAAAAAAAAAAAAATGAATGGAGCTGAGCTTTTTCCTGTTTCCATTCACCAATAAACACCCTCAAAAGGAGTTTCCATCCCACTCTGGATCCTGGTAACAATAGAAGTGGGAAGATAAAATATTAACACCATTTTGCAACAGGCAATTGCATGTAACTCCTCCAGAGAGAACAATGCTGCTCCAGGCAGGAAGGGAAACCAAAAAAATCTTGGCTCTTGCACTTTTGGAAACACAAAGCTTTTGTTTTTAGTTTTACCACATTGCTTGAGGCAGGTCAGTCTAAGGGAGCCTCTGTGACACCAGCCATTGGTACTGGGCAGCAGACCCAGGGCCTGCACACAGATCACCATATCCAGGACAACTGTTGTAGGGTGATCCAATGGGAGCAGGATAAAAGTGATAGGTGAAGTTAGGCAAGCATTTGAAAGGACTGTGCCTCAGGTCAGCTTTATTTTCATGCCAGGGTTACAAAGAGGGAAGGGCTGAGAAGGCTGCAAGCAGCCTGTATCAGCACATAGTGCAACACAAAGAGGGCTCACCCACCTAATCCCTGTCCCTGCTATGGCTGGCAAACTCCCCACCTGAAGCCTGCAGTCAGAGGGTAGACAGTCAAGTCCTCCAGCCCTGACAGTGGATTTCAGTTTCCTCTTGTAACAGGTACCTCCCAAGAACTTCCCTGAACATGGAGCCACTAGGGAAGACTTTCTCTTGTGGGACATTGTGGTGGGTGCAGTAGACTTACAGGCTGAGGAAGATGATTAGCCTCTTGCTGTGTCAGAATTAGCAAAACACACTGATTTTATTATTATAATTTGAGAGACAACTTCTCAGCCATCTTTCCTCAAACAGCAGTTCAGCTAAGCACAAGGCCTGGACTTAGCTTCTAAATGTAGCTAGGAAATGGCATTTGGAGTATTCCGATAGTAGAGCAAACACTTGGAAATGGTCTATAGGTTTGAAATCCAGCCCCTATTTTTCTTACCTAGAGGGCACAGCATATTGGTCTCCTCCCATCCTTGGAAGTACTCCAAAGAGGATGCACAAAAGGCAGGAAAATTGACAGAAAAATAATGCTGAGTGTCCCCCTTAGCGCTCCGGATCCCCCCCCACGGGGCAGCAAAGCCTACAGTTCTGAGTGCATCAGGAAGTAGTCATTGTTGGGTTTCTGTTCTGCAGCAGGTCGTTTGTAGGATCAAACTCATACAGGAGTTGATTCGGAGCCTCTTCTCTTTATTTAAATTATAGATTTCTGTTGAAAAGAGAACACAAGGAAGAAAAGTCATTTTCCCATTATGTATCTTTGTGAAACTTCACTGAGGCTGGGCAGAGGAAAGATTAAAAGGTCACTTTTTAATCTGCTAGTGATGGAGACATTTGGGTCATGAAGACTTTTAAATGCTGCCCTAGCAAGATCATGTTCCTGGCCATTTCTTGCTAGAGAGCTTAGCAAATCAGTTGTAAGAATTGAACCACGACAGCTCCTTTTGAGGAATTACATACATTTGACCCAAGACATGAGTTTGTACATTATAGGTTGACTCTTAAACCAGATTCATGCTCCCCTGCTCACCATTCTACTGTGGTCACTACTTCCTGAATCTTGTCCACTTCTTTTACCATGCTTGCTGTTGTCAGTTCTGCCCCAAGCTCAAAAACGTCAGCTTCCGATGCGTAGGGGTCTGGGTCATACTCATAGGAGTAGTAGGACAGGTCTGTCTGTGGTGGAGGGCCTTCCTCTGCTGGAAAGGGTTGTGGTTTAGCTAAAGAAACTGCATTTCAGCATCACATATTGCATCATGGAAAAGGGGAGTGAGGAAAAAGGAAAGGAATTTCCATCAGGGAGGCAAATCAGGGGGCAGCTGAGTGCCTGACTGCACAAGGAGGCTATACACGTGTCTGCTTAGGTTTACATGCAAGGAGGAAAGCTGCTGGAAATCAGAATTTTCCATCTCCCAGCCTGAGACCTGGGCACTGGAAAAAAAAAGAAAGGAATCGTGGGGCGGGGGGGAGGGAGGAGAGAAAAAGGGGAAAAAAAAGGAAAAAAGGGCCATTTAATTTGAGAAAATCTCAACGTCTAATTTTAAAGTATTAAAAACTGAGGTCCTTAAGTCAGGAAGCAGTTCACCCCGAGACCTCTGTGGATAGTAAGATTAAGAGGCATCTTTGGGAATGCCAGATGTCACAGATCAGCTACTCTGCACCCCAAAACCACTCTCTGACTAGGTCCAAGCCAAGTACCTCAGTTAAGGAGAGACTAATCCATGCAAAAATGCATTAATGTGTGCACTCTTTCAAGCACTGTTTTATACAAGTAAGTTACAAAGCCAGTGGGTGGCTGTGAGGGAGCAGTTCACTTGGTGCATGTCACAAGAAGATCAGTGTAAGCAGCTAGATTCCTTATCAGCCCAACAAGAATAAAGATCTTGGCACAACAGACCACGAGCCTACATCAAAGCCATTTGCTTCTCCCTCAGCCTGACCTGGCAGCAGCTGAAATCCATCTGCTTCAGCACAGTCACAGACCACTGAGAAACTTCCATTGACTGGGACAGGAACAGACACATCACAGGCAGAAGGAGATATTTGTCCCCCCTGCATTCACTCCAGTCTGTACTAACACACGGGCAGGTCTCTCACACGGTACATATCCCACTCAAACCAGGCTGTGTCTCTCTGTGGTGGTGGCTGCTCACTGTCCAGAGGGTAAGACTGCAACACAAAACTTCTAGGAATACCAATAGGCCCCTGTTTTCTAAACTGTTCCTTGAGGCAGCTCAGCTGTCCATCGTTCCTGTTTGCTTCCTGTATACCTGCTCTAATCCAAATCGAAGCAATGACTGAAACACAGTTGTTGCAGGGAGGAAAAGTCCCCCTTCTCCGTGCTGCAAAGTTGGCTTTCTTTAAGGAGAACACTCATCAAAGCCTTTGAAAAATGTTTGTTCTCTAGAAATAAAATATCTGAAGGCTCTTCCCTGTTGCCTCCCACATCCTCCCAGCAACAGGCTCAGCCCTAGGCAAGGGAACACTTGCCTGAAAGCAGAGTCAGTCTCTGTGTTCACTCCTTCTTGGCCTTTTCCATGTGAGAATCTGCCAGATCATAAGCATGTTCTATGAATGGATGATTGCTGTCCACCAGGGACAGAATTAACATCACAGACCTCACTCTTCCCAGGAATGCAGCATTGGAGTCAAAGCAAAGATGAAAGGCTGACATTTCCCACTGCATACAAACCACTCCCCCACGTCTAAATGTTTGTGCCTAAGCCAATGTTTGCTGAACACCAATGGGGTGAAAGGAAAAAGGGCCCATGGCCAAGTTCAATCAACCCTCAAAGAGCAGCCGCCTGTGAATAATGCGCCTGCCAGGGAGTGCGGTGAGAGGACTCCACCTGGAGCAGAGTTCACTTGATGTTCCTGTCAGGAGCCAGCGATGGGGGACGGCATCTCATCTCTTTTAAATAAATAAAAGCATCATAATCCCACCTGGAATTTTCCTCAGGCCACTGGCCCTTCCAACGGCTACAGCAGAACTGTATAAACAATGTGGCTCCAGCTGAGAGCTGGACAACATGAAGCTGGTGGTTCTGCCTGCTCAGAGCAGAGAGCGACACCCCAGCAGCACCAGTACCACCAAGCGCTGCTTGTAGAATCACATCACCACCATGATACCAACATACTGTCCTCCAGCATCAGTGGTTACACATTTAGCACTTTTAGCAGAGAAGATTTAGGCAGTTTAGGAACACTGTTAATGATCTCTGGAAGCAATCAAAGCACCAGTTCATCAGAGAGATGGTATCGGAGCTACTGAGGATTCCTGAGGCTCTGAAATCCATCCATATTTTTTATGCTAGTGTGACAATGATCTTAGGAAAGCCACAGTCAGAAAGGCACTCAAGATACTGATACTCCAGTTACCAACCAAGATCCTGCTCCAGGAGCTTTCAGTCCAAACAAATATGACTGCAACAGGCTGTGAGAGCATATTAGCAGAGCTTCAATTCTTAGAGGCAGAGGTGGGTCCATGCTACTAATCAAAACCCTGTTCCCTCCCTCTCAGTCTCAGTAATTCACCTGTGAGAAAGAACAGCTGAGGAAGGGGATTCAGATATGAGCTGTTTCAGCTGAGTCCCATCACCCTGCACACTTCCCTCTCAATCAAGACAGTACTTCTGCAGATGCAAAGAGGATCTACCCATCTGTACAAAAAAAGGCTACAGTTTTAAGATCAAACCTCAGCCATCCTGCTGCAACATCTGCTGCAGACTTTTGAAAGGCATTTTAAAATGCTTTGACACAGTAGGTGCTAAAAGCAGCATTACATCCTGAGTTTTCAGGACCATCTCTCTACAATTGCTTACCTCAGACAGCATAACTCAGAAGCTGCTGCTTATTCTAGCAAACTCACTGGTGTGTGAACTACACTGCAAGGCTGAATTTGCCACGGTGAGCCTGAACCCATGAAGAAGTTCCCCACCGCTTGCTGGAAGGAAGCTGGCTCTAACTCTTTCCATTGCTGGGGTAACACAGGCAAGAACTAACAATGAAAAGCATCCATCAAACCAAGCTGAGCCTGCACAAGTCATACGGCAAATACAGAAGGATTTCAGGCAACATAAACACCACGCGCCTCTCCAAGAAAATGCTGTTTCCTGAAGATTAACACACTGAGGCAGTTTCACCAACCTGCCCTAAGCTTGATTCGGCTCCTGGAGCTTTGCATCCTTTTAGGAAATCACAGATTTATACACGGCTCATCAGAACTTGCACTAGAAACCCAGAGCACCTGAGCAGACTTAAACCAATCACATGCTTCAGTGCTAACAAACCAGTGAGTCCAAAGGAGCCCTGTGTACAGGAGGGCTTCATTCATTTGTTCAACTTTGATTCATGTACCGTGTGGTTGACCTGAGAGGAGCCCAGAGGATTAATGAAAATCACATGCTGGGCACTTTTCCTGATGCAGGATTTAGTCAGTTTTAATTTCTGAATGCTCACTCTGCCCCTGCTGCTCAGACAGCTCAGTTCAGTATCTGCCTTCCAGAAGACTCCCAGCTTGAACCCGCGCAGATCCTAGAACAATGCCAGCTCTAAATGCTTGTGCTTTGACAAACACATCCTTATGGCGTCCAGGTTTGTTAATCTAATATCTGGATAAAAATGCCACATACACACTAAAATAAAACTCAGAATTTCCACTTATGCTCTTATTGATAACCTCCTGAACCAACCTTACTATTGCCTGTTTCCAACAGAAACAAGGGGGTTAATTCTTCTTAGACACTTTGGTGCAGATGATTTGAGAAACAGTTCTGAAAATGTTTGGATTGTGGACTACTGTCAAGTTCCACAAGTTTTTCCCCAGGTAACCATATTTTTACTCTCCATTTTTTCTTTGAAAATAATGTAATTGCAGTCCCATTTTGTAGCCCAGCAGCAAAACGCTTGGTATGGCCTTGCATACCAGCAGTGCCCTGCAGAGCACTTTGGGAATGCTGCTTTACAGGGTTCAGATTGCAAACAGAGTTTCCATGCTGAGTACATAGCATTTGCACAGAATAAAAGGCAACTAGCATTCATCCCAGCTATTCCAACAGTCAGAAATCTGGTAGAGAGACAGACTCACACACAGCCACAGTAAGTCCACAGAAAAAAGGAGGGAGAACAGGAGAGCCATTAAACACTGTGAGACTGAATGACCTATAGAAATAGTTACAATGGAATATTCACTGTGCTTTTACACCTTAGTAAGTCCATCAAATTCCGTAGAGCAAAGGAGCAAAGAATGGGACGGTGCCTGCTGTTGGACACATGCAAGTCTGAGCTCTGGTGCTTGACAAGGACATGAGAAGGGACTGAGCCTTCTCTGCAAGAATTAAGTTGTTTAACAGTTTGTCAGGAGAGTTAGAGACCAGGGGAAAATTAATGAGTGGAAAGCAGCCAGGAAAAATCTAGTCCAGTTTATTTACTAGAAACAGCATGAAACAAACTATTCTATTGACCCTCCACTGCTTCTTGGTGAGATTTATTGTGAGCCATGAGCAAGTTCGACATGAGTCTTGGAAAAAAGTGCATGAATATAAGCACCACATAAAATAAGCAGCCAAATTCCTGGCTACTCCATCTATTGACCTTAACATTTTTGCTCACTAAGGCCCTTTATTGCAAAGAGCAGCTCTGAGAGAATCAAGACTGCCAGCTCAAGTTTTGCTCAGAACTGCTAGAAACAAAGTTAATCCACCTGGATTCTAGTTCTTGGTTTGGTCTGTTGTCATGTTCTGTCCAGTTGTTTGCTGAAACACATTACATCAGCCTGGTTTTAAATGTGATCTTTCCAGCTTCCTATTGAAGAAAAACTCACAGAGAAGTGTGTGCTTTTCAAATCTATGAAGGCTGAGAAATAGGAGGGTCCCTTGCCCACTCCTATGAACAATTCCCTAAATCTTGTATGTGCACTGAATAAAGCAGGTTTCCTGCAAGATCTCCAGAAAGGAAAAGGACTAGAAGAGCTAGTCTGTTGTTAAATACTGATCATACTAAGTTTCCTTGACCTCTTCATTTTTTCTGATTTCTGAATGTTCTGTCTTTTCTAAAAGATGAAGAAGTTCACTACCTTTAAATGTGCTTGAGAGCCATACATACCTTTACACAGGGATAGGATAAGTTTTAACCTCGCTAAAGAAAAAGGCTTTGGATAAATGCAAAGGTATGTTATTACCTGCTGGAGTTTGTTGAACACTGGGCTGCTCAGCTGGGTGGGAGTGTGTGTCCCTTTCTTCAGGCAAATTCTTGGCTATAAATAAAAAATAAATGCATCAATCATAAAATGTGTTAATGAATCTCTACAAAACTTTTGCAGAGGTGGTGTATTCACTTCCCTCAGTTACTAGACTGCACATCTTGAAAGCTCATGCAGGATCTCCAAAGAATGTTACAGTTCACAGATGCCTTTTATCCAGGATTATTCACTTCATTTATTAGTGTTATTCATATTATTCACTACTTCTCTCTGAAGTTCATTCTGCTTGGTAAAACATGTATTCACGAGGACAGAAAACCAGTTATTTTGAGCTAAGCAGAAAGGCAGCTGCTCTTATAACTTGATCTCCTGCAGTATGAATGGCAAAATAATACATAGGTTTTGAATTCCCCTCTTTTCTCTACCACACGTGTAATTATTTGCTTAGATGAGGATTTGTGGTGTTTTGCAATTAGATCATAACAGAAAAGGGAACCAAGTGAAACTTACAGGCAGAACATTGAGACATGGGCATCTGTTCTATCCTTGTATTATTCCTGCAGGATGCTACTTCCATCTGGCAATGGTTGGGGTAAATCTGGCCATCTGATCCACACACAGGCTCCCCATCATAGCCACAGTCTCGCGAACACATGCACTGCTCAAAATACTCATCCTCCAAGCAGCCAAAAATGTTATTGCATGGCCCAGAGTGAACAAAGCCTGGAAAGTAAACAGAAACATCCAAAGCTCTATTCTTGTGTAACATGGGGAAAAGGGAGATGGAGTGGCCACTTTCTTCTATTTCTCTGATGTAAGTTTTCACGTGGAATTCCCTAAGACTTCTCATAGTAATTTACAAACTTGGTAGAATTAAAAGGTCTGTTGCCTTTCTGAAGGAACCAGATTGCAGCAGATTCCAGGTATAGGATGAAGCAACTGTTTTGGATGGCACAGAGGACAGAAAAGAACATAGAGGTTTTGGGGAAGGTTATTCCTTTCACTGATGTGTGAAATGGTTCCATCTTCCCAGAGTTCATTGTGGAACTCTACTGCAACATATTTTACAGAAAGAAAACCAAATTGCATTTTAAAGAGTTTTTACCTTTATGTTTATTAACATGCCTCACCTTGTACAGGTTCTTCCAGAATTACACATTATATCTTGCCTCTGAAGCAAATAACAGCCACTGTGGTGACTGAAGAGCAGAGCACATTGGTCTGTTGGGCTGTCAGAAGTCTAACGCTGCTGCTATGCCACAAACCTTTGTGAAACGTCCACTAACACAGATATTGAAATGGAGCATTTTTCTAAATAGAATTTTGAGTTCTGAACTCCTGGAAAATATGTCTGTGGGCTCCACTTTCCATGAAATCTGCTTGGCTTTGATGCAACTTACCAACCCAATGGCTAGCTGAGCTTTCCACCTCATTGCATGTTGGTCCATCACAGAGCTCCCGAGCCAAGGGACTGTTTTCACTCACGTTGTAGAAACGAGTTGCTTCAAAAGCTGCAGGCCAGCAAAATAAGAAACCGCAACTGAGCTTTATGCCCTAAAGGTCTAATGCTCCCAAATGTCAAATAGGCACATACCTGGCTCATAGTAATCATACACTTTGATAGGAACAGGAGCTGTTTTCCCAACTATATGCTCTCTGAAAGCTTGAAACTTTACACAGGTCATGCACTGGCTAGGAATCTGCATGAAATCATGGAAAAGACTCTGTAATAAACCCTGTCATCAAGTGAAGAGAGAGACAAACAAATGAAGCAGGTGCCCCTAATGTAACACACTGTGCTGGACACTTGGGAAGAGTGAATCACACTTCCAATACAAGGTATGGAGACAAAGATGAGTAAAAGGCAGATGGTGAATTAAAACATGATACCCTGCTAGCCCTTAAAGCACATACTTGCCATACAACAATGGCAAAGCTGAATCCCAAGCTGTATTCCCTGTTTTACCTAACACCACTCCTATCATCAGTCAGATTGCTATTTCAACTAGCTAACAGTTTACTGCTGATGACCAAGCCAGGAGAGATCTCATCTTCCACTCTCAGGTATGTGCTGTGAGGTCTAAATTAGACTGCATTTTTACTCTGCCCATTTAGCAAGGATAGTTGTACCTAAAGGTGACATTATTTTGAGGCAAAACCTAAGTGATATCTGCCCACAAATTCTATATGGGCTGAAGCTAATCACCTGCCTTTCTTATGCTTTGGTTTCCAACCAAACCCACAGCAGCTACCTGCCTCAAAAGAGGCTCAAGCACCTGGCCAGTTAAAGCTGCATGGTAATCCCATCTGTGAGGGACCACCAATACCAATACACTGTACCTATGCGTGGAAAAGCAACGTAATTATAAGAAACCAAGTCATTACCTCATCAAAATAAAAAAGGACTTTTCTTCCATCCACTTCATATCTTTTTAATCCAATTTGCTTGTTCATCAATAACTGGGGAAAGGGGGGAGAAAAATCACCAGATTTAGTTTCATTTTATAGAGAACTCATGAGAATAATAATGATTTTAAACTGCTCAGAAAACTGATGAGACACTAAACCCTAGGGATTTCTTCTGCTGGAAAAGTATGTTTCAGTAAGAGAAGGGAAATGCAGAGAGGATTGCAATTGCTGTCATACAACTGAGGAAGAAGGCATCTGTGACCTGATGAGGAATGCTTGCAAGGTGCTTAATGCTGAGGGTTCTTCCTGGTGCATTTATCTCCCTCAGACTATGCCTGACACAACATCCATAATCTAATTGAATAGCTCCATGATTGTTTTCAGTACCAAGGCTCAAGCAAGACCTCAGAGACTCCAAACACTCAATAAAGTCTCTTCTTTACACTCCCTCAGAGCACCAGGGAACGATGCTGCTGGATCGCACTTGGGTATATTCAAGGCCCTCTTCTCCCACCAGTTGAAAAATCCAAAACATTCTTCTGCCAGGAAAATTAATCCTTACATTTGAAAAGAGCAGCCATTTGAAAGAGCCTTTGGCATCCTCTTGATGAACGGGGTCAGGCCAGGCTTTTGCTACTCATCTTCTCTCCCTTTGAGGCCCAGGGATTTGTAATTTGCATTGTGCCAGTCAGGCCTATAGACTACCTCTTCTGCTTTTGATTTACTGGGACATATCTAAGAAGAACACAATCTAAGAGTACTTCCCACATCTGGGGTGCTGCTACCCCTAATCTAACCCAACCGCTTGTAAAAATACTCTAACTCATCTCCTCCTGGTAACACCAGGGCTCTATGTGTATCACGATCATGGTCTTCAGAGGCAAGTGCTAGGGCCCTCATTTATGGAATTAACTGCACCAAGTCAAGAATCTAGTAACTACCTTCCTCGTACAGAAAGCCAATGAATCACCACCACAGTATAAATACTACAAAGTTTTATTTTAAAATTTCTAAAGAATTACTCCTATGTAACTCCTATTTCCCTATTTGGTCTACTAACCTCTCAATACTATCAGGACTATGATGCTGTATGTACTTGATCAGTCAATCATTACTGCTTTAATAAACTGTACTCAGAACACATCTATCATGTGAAAACATTCAATCCAGAAGGTGGGGAGGATGATGGACTCTTGTGTTTTAATCCCAGTCCGGAGAGTAGAGTAAGGACCAGAGCAGGTATCTGAATTCTATTCTCCAAACTGTCCTCTTACTTGAACCTCTCCGACAGACAGTCCCATGTGGGACATAGGAATAATATTTCCTTGTTTTCATTAATGTTCCCAAGTAATTTTGAGATCTTAGAACAAACACTCTGTGGAAAGCAGAACAAAGCATTATTATGGTGATGTATTAGAAAGAATGACATGAAGCAAAAAGCATTTCCAGTGAAATTTACCCAAACCTGTTACCAACAGCTTTAACTGTGAATGTCTTCAGCATACCGCTTGTAGTTGTAAAACCCTGCACACAGCTTCCTGCTATTACTGTAACAAGCAAAGGAACATGTGTTTAGGTACCACAAAATATGGAAAGGGCCAATTTAATTTGTCCTTATAATTTTAGGGGCCTGGTGGTGGCTGTTATTACTCAGCAGTAGATGGCTGCAGACAGTCCTTTTATGAGGGCTTGGAGAGGCTGGCGCCACCGGGAAATGCTCGGCTCAGCTAAAGTTGCATTTTTCTGGTGAAGCTTGATATATACCAGCCTGTGGTGACCTCCTGACCTTGTCGACACCCAGCATTATTAGAAGGATTTGTGGCTGCACAGCCAGGGGGGCTGCCCTCAACAGAGCATTCATTAACCATCAGTGCCCCGGAGCTGCGCGGGGGTCCGCTCTGCGCACACTGCTCCCTTGTGAGGGCAAACAACAGGCAAGGCACAGTGATTTACAGCCCTCCTCACCAGGAGGAGAGGGAAAGGCTGGGCTAGCAAGAAAATGCAGCAGTGGGAATGCCAGGGCTTGCCTCTGCTGGAGGTGGTGTCCAAAATACATCCCAAAACTAGTACTGGGGTTTCAGTAGGAGAATTCCATTTTTGTCGGTGTGATTTGGATACGCGTTTGATAGACATAAAGAAATCACAGCGGTTATGTCTGCATCTTCACTGCCTACATGTATATATAGATTTGCCTGAGCTTAGTCCCTACATATCATTTTCACAGATGCAAAGGGCTGCTGCAATAAGAAGATGGAATTGACCTTTCCAAAGGGAACAAACCCCCTGGCAGATGCAATAATCCTTCCCAATTCAGCAAAATCTCCTACTGCCCAAAGGAAGCAATTCTGTTCTGGCTATGGAAACAGGCTGCCCAGTACTGAGTCCAAGCACAGAATCCTCTCTGCAGATCAAGGCACCAACTACATAGTCTTTTGCCCAAAGCCATTTCAAAATGTTGGGTTTTGAACCAGCTTTTTTGTATTTTGTAAGTACTGAAGTAATATGCGTTGCATGAAATAGCTGACATCCTTCTGAGACTTGCAAGGACTTAACTCGGATCAGCTCTGTGCTGCAAGAGCTCAGCCTTACAGTTAAGAAAGATTTAGCTCCTCTTCCCATTAAGACAGGGGAAGAAAGGAAAACAAACCACCTGCTATTCCAGCCCCAGAGCCCCTAACAGATGGGGCTACACTGGGATTCTGTTGCTTCTCTACACACAGGGGCAGGAACATGGGTTTCAGGCAGGCAACCAGATGCCACAAGGGAAAGCACAACCAATTGATCTGCTTAGTGCTAGAGAAAAGGTGCTGGAGAGCTCATTTGGCTTAGAGAATAACCCTTGTGCAGCAGCACCACAAGAGCACAATGGGACCTTCTCAGGACTCTCAGTCTCTTAACTCTGTTCCCCACTGAAACTGGTAAAGGAAATACACACTCAGTAGAGCCTGTTTCTGTAATATCTTCGTCCATTTCAGGAAAAATAGAGAGTACAGGGATTTATTACTTAACCCAACAATTTTTCTGTTCTTCCCTTCCCACTCTTTGCTTCAACTCTTT
>NW_009922845.1:36344-36544 GCF_000696875.1 Nestor notabilis | reverse complement strand
TTCCCTCTGCTGATAAAACATTCTATGGGTTTAACACCATAAGGATATCCTGTTGTTCTCCTGCTGTCCCATTTTGAGTTCTCTGGTCCTAAGCCAGGTTTCCATCCGTATTTTTTCTGCCATTATTGGTGTAAATTACTATGAAAAAGAACTTACTTGAAAGCAGAACAAACGACTGTCACTCGAGCACCTTCAGCAGG
>NW_009922845.1:14067-36313 GCF_000696875.1 Nestor notabilis | reverse complement strand
AGCAGGACATCAAATAGTAACCAAACCCACTACAGGCCCCCTCACCCCATTTTCCTCCTTTCTCTTGTCACAGGGATACTGGAGACCTCATACTGGTTGTCCTGCCTCATTTGAATAGCCACATTCACTTTGTTGCACCATTTGATGCATTTGAGAGAGAATATCATCAGCCTCAAAGGCCAGCAGGCAAATGAAAAGGGATAAATTTTACATGCATGCTTTTGAAAACAGAATTCTCAGCATGCAGTTTGTGAGCAAAGTGATGCGATATTTCTCTTTATGGGAATAACTTCATATCTGATCACCACACACCTCTGTACAAGTAAGCCAGCACAGCTCCCTAATGCAATTCTCTGCTCAGGGACACAGATTTCTCTGGCTTCAGTGACAGCCCTGGACACTGACAGCCACCTGTGACATGAACTGTACACCCCTGAAGAGGAACATGATTAATGTCATTTTCCCCAAGAAATTGCCGTGGTGTTTAGATTAGGAATGAGCCAAATCAAGTAAAATCCTAGAGAAGACAAAGCAATGTGCACCTTTCCTTGAATTAGGATGTCAAATTAAACTGCGTGGTCTTCAGTACAATTCTCCTTTAAAATTCTTTCCCCTAATTCCTCCCCCTCCCAGGCTGATGAAGTTATTAACAGAAGAGATCTTAGGGAAGTAAAATGCTTTTTAGCTCCTTACCAGTTCTCAAGGATGCAAAGATTTTACGCCTCTAATTCAACAGTCCTTAAAAACTATTTGCAGCATGAACCCCACCAGCTACACTGTGATGCTTCCACAAAATCTAAAGCCCAGCTAAAGATAAAGCCCTCTGTCCCCTAGAGGGCTGGCTGGGTATGAGGCACATTCTGTCCACCTCAGTTTGGTTTGCAATAAACATGATGTTCTCCCAGAAGAAGGGGAAAGGAAAAAAAAAAGGGCAAAAAATTCCAAGACAGAGAGCCTCCAAAGAAATGGAATCCAGATGTTGGAGATAACACAGCCCACTAAGAAGCCATAAACAGCTCCTGTTAGAGCACATTTTCACTTCAGCATTTTCAAATGGGTCTTGTTTAATTACTGTGCACTGGGCTCAGCAACAAACCTGCATTTGGCCATGTTTGCTACATTTGGTAATCTTGCTCAGAGCATCTGTTTAGTCCTTTTGCCATGTGAAATCTCCTGTCCTCCCCCCCACCTTGTAACTGCATCTTTTCAATCAGTCCTCTGAGATTTAGTGGCATTTGCTTCCACTGCTCCCCAAAGGGAATCCCTACCAGTTAGGGAGCCAGGTCCTGGCTCAAGATCATGCCTTGCACTCTCACTACATCATCTTACCTGCTCTAAGCTCTCAATGTCTGCACGAAACCCTGAGAACAATGGCACTTCCAAGACAGCCATGTTAGAAGATCCAGAGTGTAGCCATCTTCCAATGAGAAGAAAAAGAGAGAAAGAATGAAAACAAACTCAGTATCAAGATAACAAATGACACATGAACAACTCAGGATGGAGAACAACTGAAACAAACTTCAGAGGAAAATATTAAAAGGATCTGCTCTTCTTTGAAGCACTTCTTGAGAGCCACAGTCTCCTTGGTTTTACAAAATCCTCTTTTCTGCTTTTATTCAACAAAAATTAAGCACAACTCACAGAGGTCAGAGATGCAGATGTCCACGCAAATGGAAGCAGAAAAGCAGAAGGGAGGATGTAGTCTCCTGGGGGGCTGCTTGCCTTATTTTTCAATTAATTACTGAGAAAATGCACTTGGTAAAAAAGGAAATAACCCCTTGGAGTGGAAAAAACTTCTGTTCTTTCCTAAGCAAAGGGCTGTAAATGGATTGTGGTGGAAGAGGAATGTTACTTCCCAGTTCCAGGCAGAGTCATTCAACCCTGGAGTTACGTAAATGGCCATTTCCCACCAGCATGGAATTGACACTTTGCTACTGAGTCAGTGAACTCGCTCTCTAGTTACTAGTGTTAAAGAATTCACTGCCTGTATTGTCCTCTATAATATCAATGGAGAGTCCAAAACCTACTGCAATTCAGACTTGTTGTCACTGAAGAAAAACAACACAGGAAGGGATGGAGAGAAAGTATATTTGGGCCCCTGCAAAAAGATTTCCATTTCCTGCAGCATGGCAGAGGAGTGGACAAGGTAACAAAGCAGCTCCTGCTGATTCCAGAACAATGCTCCTTTTCTCTGCATTCACATACAGTCAGCTCTGAACTATCCCTCCTTGGCAGCTTACCTGTTTACTGTTTACTTGCACCACAAACCCCATGAGCTTGGACCCAGGAGGGCTTATTGGCTCATGCCCAGCACAGAGAAAACATAGGACACAGCTTCTAGCACCAAATCTGCCAGAGCTGAACTGGCTCCTCAGGGCTGCTTGGAGGCCCCCACAGCCAGGGTGGGGTGTGAGCTCTCTGAAGCACTGCAGGGAGCCAGCCTGGGTGTAACACCACACCCCAGCCCATATGCACGCAGTAGCACGGGATGGGCTGTGGACAGACCCAGTTGGCTGTGTGTAAGACAGTTCAGGGCTGACAGTCTCCTACAGACATGAACCTTGTTAATCCCAGTCTAACTCCACGCACCACACTAAAAAAAATCCTATAGTAGCCCTTTATCTGCCTTTTTCCCATTCTGTTAGATATCTCGGCCTTCTACTTCTCATCCAGTTTTCTCTTTAAGTTCTTGAAAGCATCCCAAGGACTTCACTGAGCATAACGACACATAATTACATTCTGAAGAATACCACCAAGCTCAAAATATTCCAGTTGTCATCCTTAGATGCACTCCTCTATTTGCATCACCTAAATAAGATGATGGAGTTAAAAGAGCATCATTACAAGAAGGGGAAGAAAGGGTGTATTTCATTTGCTTTTGTTTTCTTTCCAAGCAATCAATCTCCTCAGACTGGGCTTCCTCTCAAATTTCTGTCTTTGCTTTAGCAATTCCCAGGGCAGAAGTTTCAGAAACAACAACAGAAAGGTTGTGTTGATGCAGGATAAGCTTAGTTACAGGCATCTTCAAGGGATTGACAAGTCTTTATAAGCCTACCTCCCCAGTACAAGCTGCAGCACTTAGGCAAAGGGAGAAGAGGCTGAGAAAGTGCTCTGGTGTTATATACAGCCAGAAGAATGTGGTGTGTTTCCTGTATCAATGAGTGTATCAATATACATGTGCTGATCAGCAAACTAGATTGTCTCTGAGAAACAGGCAGGACATGATGCAGATTGGACTTTCCTACCTAGTGCATGTCTCCAGTATGACTTTGTATTCCCGATGGTCTTGATCTGAAGCTGGGTCATCATCATCCACCAGTGCCCTCTCTCTGTGCAAGGCTTCAGGGCGATTCTCATCTGGAGAGACAGATCGCAGGGGATTTGGAGCTTGAAGGTGCTGCTCTGACTTTGGCTCCTTCAGGTTTACCAGAAGCTGGAAAGCTGGTTTGGCAGTGGGATCAGGTACATTGTAAGTGACATCAATCTGCAGCAGAAAGGAGGGAAAACAAAAACAAATCAGGACAGTTTATTCAACCCCAACATTTCACAGCATCTACAAATGTTCCCTAAAAGCAGCATAAACACCAGATCTCTTCAGAGAGAGGTAATAGCGGGCACAGAGGCAACACAGGCTTTACCACACAGTTACATATAGGTAAGGCTGCACCAGAGCAGATTCACCCTGGTACCATCACATTTACTTCTATAAGTTAAAGCAAGACCATGAGAGAAATTCAAAGTGTAACTTCTTCCTCATAACAAACTGTGATTAAAAATGTAGCAAACAGACTTTGAGTCCAAAGATCATCTGCTCACACACTTTCTCCAGCCCCATAGCAACTTTACCTGCATCAGACAGCAGCCTTCACCTTTGGCACTCACAAACAGCCCCGTTGGAATACTGGGGATCTGGGGAGAATCCACAGTTAAAACACAGACAAGAATGGAAATGAATATCGATTATGGGGGTTATTCTGTACAAAATATCTTTCTGGTTATAAAGGAGACTGCAGAAGTGGAGTGAGTATGGCTTATTCTTTCCAGCCACCTGCATTTAACAATGGCAGAAACAAGCAGCAGCACAAAATAAGCATCAGGCATTAGTTACGGTGAAAAATGCCTTTTGAGTGCTGCCTCCTTCACTTCAGAAGCCATACACAAACCCCCAGAAAGTTCCAAGATCTCAGCATTTAACTTGTGCTTTTACCATTTCTGAACTTACCTGAGTTGTCGTTCAGAACCCAGCTCACATGGACTGCTTTAGAAATTTGGCTACAAGACCACAAGAGCACCTACCACTGCAGTCTGGAGGACTTTTTTATTCATCTTGTTAAGCTCAAATGTCTCCTGGTAGTCTAGATTAGTAGAAGCCAAGGAAATGGTGAGGTTGACTCCTCCAACGTACGAAAGGATAGCATATTCAGCCAGAGCCTGCAGGGCTACACACGTGTCCTAGGGATCAGAATACAGGAACATAGTAAACTTAGAAACAAGCACTGTGCTGTACAGTCATTAGCTTCTGGTAGCAGAATCTTCCTTATTAATTCAGATATGAAAAGAAATAGCAGGTTTTGTTCACTTTTGCTGTCAAAGGCATCCGTAAGGACAAAGTCTAAGCTCCTTTCAAATTATCAATCTGAGAAAGAAGTGGCAAAGAGCACTGGAAAGCCTTAATTCTTACCAGGGCACGGACAGTTACTGTCTAGACTCGAGACACAAACTCTGCATTGACCATTCCTGAATCAATTGATTTCCACAGTTGATTATGCCTGCATCAAAGCTTCCTTTTTTTGCAGGCAGCCCACCTGAGTAGATGAGAATCCTCCAAGTGCATTTCTTTGCTGTGAAAGCCATTTTACTACGGGGAGTGCAGAAGCCACATCTCCTAGGAGCGTGTACGTCAAAAGGGCGTAAGATGTCATTTCTACTTCTGCAGAAACAACTGGAAGGAGGGGTGGAGAAAAACAATAATCAAGATACCATCTAGAAGTAAGAATCTTGGTAGGTCTAGAGCCAGTTCTATGAATATTCATTAACTGGAAAATAAAAAAAGATTAGGAGTCTGTAGAAGTAAACACAGGAAGAGAAAAATGAAGTTAAAAGATGTCCGCAAAATGCATCACCTTCCAAATATATCTCTGCTTGGAACACCAGCTCTTTCCTGCACACAATACATAACCTTCTTTCTACTTGACTGATACTTGATTGCATCCCACAAGTCATTTCTCTCCTATTCCAGTTCTACTTTGCTGCTGCCCCTACTGCATTCCTGTCCTAGAGGTTTTTATATGATAGCCAGTTAGATCCCTCCTGATGCACCTATATCATATTAGAAGAGTCAATGGCTTTAAGTGACTTGAAATTTATAGCATCATTCCCTGTTGTTGTGGCTTTGATAGTTAAAAGTCTAGGAAATCAGCTGAAATGCCAGGGACTGCCAATAAAAGCTGGGGGGACAATCCCTAGATCCATGTGGAAACACAAAACTAAACAGCTCTAAAATTAAAACGTGTTTGACTTCTCTCACATTTCCATTTCAAATGATTCCTCTTGGCTGGAATCCCATATGGCTCTCACCCTCCTGTACCACTCACTGTCTTTATAAAACTGAAGTGAAAAATGCTGAGATAGCTGGGGCTGAAAAGACAGTTCTATCTTGACCACATCTTGCTCTGTCTCATATTTGCTCTTAACTGGTTCTTGCAGCATAATGTTACCTGCCTTTTGTGAGCTCTCATTTCCTCTGGACCCTGCCCTGACTCACTGCCATTTTCAGAACCCCTTGTATTATATAAAGAATTCCCTAGAACACATGCACTTGTTGCCCTTCTGCTGCAGCCCATTCACTCATCTCTGCCTTTGCAGTACAAGTACCTGATTGCAAGAGCCCATCATTAAATCCCATGAAGGTATCTTCATCAGTAACAAGAGTTCCTGTCAAGCTCCAGTGTGTAAAGCCATCTAGAAAAACAGGACAGTGGCATATGTATGTTATTACAGCAGGAGTGCAGCTAAGCCTCTGTAAAGGGGAAGAATCAAATCCCATTTTTGCATTGACTCAAAGAACAGATTCCTGCCCTGAACTGCACTGTCCTTCCTTTTAGATAGGCGTCTCCTGGGCAAGAGGCTCCCTTTGCAATTACAAAGATAACTCAGTGTGACAAATTAGGTAATGCTTGGATTTTGGATTAAAATACACCATCAGTGAATGCAACGTGGTCATATTGATAGGAAAGATGCTGCAGAGCCTCTGGTACATTTGCCTTCTTTCAGCATCAGCTGCATGCATGGAACTAAGGTACCACTTCTACAGAGAATCAGGAAAACTCCTGCCTTACAAAGCCAAATTGTGCTGTGAGGAAGACCTCATCTCATGGGCTTCATCCTCTCCAGTAACTCACATCATTCCAGTTGCAAGGGCTATTTTTTCCTCTAAGAGGACTGGCAGTTCAAGGATTGCCAGGCTGGCCTCAGGAGCACAGTACCTTGTGTAATAGCCATGCTGTTCATCTTCCGCAGCATCGCAGCAGCAGAGGGACTGTGTAGCAGTGTCAGGGCATATGCAGTCAGGGCAGTAGTGTACGGATCTTCTGCTGAATACAAGTTGGACTCTAAGAAGTGTTTTGCTTTGTCAACAGCTGTTCTTTCTTCCTATATTTGGGGGAAAGAGCCCAGACACGTTACTGGCCTCTATATCTCAAAAGTTAGAATCACTTTATTTCTCTTTACAAACCAAAAACACACTAAGAAAGATGCATTTTACTCTCTGCAGAATGAAGCTAACTCTTTCCTTTCCCTAAGGAAAGCAATGCATCACACATTCAAGAAAAAAGGAGCAAACAGCAGAGCAAGAATGATGTAGACTAAGACTGAGTCACATTTATTTCCCCCTAAAGCTGAAGAAATTTCATGCCCCTGCAAGGCAGCAGATGAACAGAGCAGAAGTGAACTCTCTACTGTATGTTTGATTGTGTTCCTGACACTCTGGAGCGTCTAGCAGACGCCAGAGGATAATAAAGGCCAAGGTTCCCAGGGATCCCTGCAGCCAACAAACATGTTTTATTAACTCCCTCAATGACCTCACCATGTAGGAACGTGGCTCTGATAATTTATAGAAACAATTTAATTGGACTTGATGTAATTTAGTTTCCTTTGATTTCCCTGTGGCACTAACCTTCCCCTTCCTCATTTCCTAGCTAAGATCATTAGTAACACTTGCAAATCTCCTCTAGGAAAACCATTTGATCCACATAAACTGCACTTCCAGCAAATAAAAATGCTAGGGCTGTCTTGACACACAGCAGCCCAGAGAGAGCATCACATCACTTCTCAGAGGAGGGGGGAAACTGCTGACAAGGAGGCAGAAAGTTACTCTGTGAGCACTGGAAGATTTTGTAAATATATATATTTTTTAATTTTTAATAAGGTTGAAGGCCTTCCACTCCCACAAGAACTGGGGGTCGGGAGGTATCTGCTTGCAGCAGCAGTATGGTTTCGCTCATCAAGCTCTAGAGGGAAGCCATCAGACGTGCCGAGAGTATCACAGAGTTTAGAATAGATACTGCCCTTTGCACTGGCTGTTTCAAAGGCTCCATCAGCTCAGTGGGTTTTGCCTGAATGAACAATGCTTTTGTCTGACTACAGATCACCGAGACATGCCACAACATCCACTACACCTCCAGCTCTACCTGTGCAGACCTTGCCCACCACCACTCTTTTTTTTTTTCCTGACTTGCTCAGCGCATCTGCACGTGGACACGTTCCCGGTCAGACTGCGAGTGTTCAACTATGGTGTTACCTGAGCATCTCCATCCTAGTGAAATTGCATGCAGGCAAAAATACAACAGAGGAGAGGAGCCCTTTTTAGCATGATTTCTAAGAAGGAATCTCTAGATTCTCTAGTATAACACCAGTTGTACTGGAAAAGATTTCTTTTTCCCTGCTTTAAGAATGATGCAGCGTAATTGCACGTTCCTTTGTAGTTATTACTTTTTCTGTAGTGTTCCTGTTCTGTCTCATTACAAAGAAAAGAAACATTTTTCTCCAGAGTCCTCAATCCAGCACATTACAGGAGTGCAGCTCTCCAAAGAGACTGTAATCTAATAGCAGTAGCATTTTGGCCACTGTAGCAAAGGCAGACCACAAAAGTTTCCTGGATCCCTGAAGCCTGTGCAGCCCTGGATAAACTGCTGTTAGCGCTCAGCTACTTACTTAGAGTTTTTGAGTGTATATATTAGTAAACCACCAGTATCTGCATAGGCTGCAATCACACCTTGAAATCACAAGGCAGAAAACACTTTTTGCAGCCATTTCTGTGAGAGGTTGTGGGTTGAGGTTGCAGGGAAGAGTTTTGCTCTGGTAGAACGATCCTTGAGCTGATGGCTGAAGGATGGGAGATCACCCTGAATAACTTCAGAACAGATTCCTTAACTTTAGAACAATCTCAAGGCTTTCCAACAGCCTCTGTTACCTGGATGCTATCACTCTAGTGAGCACAGAACCTTTGAAATGAACAGCAGAAAAATCAAGTTTAAAAAAAAAGAGAGAATTTGTAGAATATATAGAACATGAGAACGATTTTAACTCAGCTTTTGTTACCTCAGAAGTTACACCTGTTTCCAGAAGAGATGCAACCACATAAGCTGTCAGGGAGATCTTACCATGGATTCCACCCTGGAGGGCAACAAACAGAAACCACTGGGTGAAAACTAGAGATCAGGATGCTGGATAAAAGGACTCTTGAGCAAGACAAAAATTATGTTGTAAAGGAAGCTCTGGCATCATGGACCTTCTTTTGCTTTGCACATAAGAAGTATGAAATTTAGGAGCCCCACCAACGTTATAGCTGCCTTCCCTACAAACAGCCTGAGGACACACTCAATGAACAGAACTTCATACTCCAAGACATGACTCTAAAGTATAAGAATTGACATCTTGGTTTCAATTCCCATGGGACAGCACACAGATACCCAAATTCTCCTGGTTCTCCCTGTACTATTGTAGCCTTTCAAGTGTAATATTCATATTAGGCCATAAGGAAACTGCATCACTTCATGCTTTGAAAATAACTTCAAAAATGCAGTTCTTACAGAATTTTGAGTCTGTAGAGTTTTTACCTGAATGTCCTTATTTAGTATCCTGCCCATAGCAGGAAAAGAACCATCTTCTTTCTGATGCTGGATGATCCAGTCTTTGGCAGCTGTTAGTTCTTTTGGGTCAATGAAAATAAACCCACGAGACTGTGCAAAGGACTTGAGGACAAAAGCTGTGAGCCTGTAAATAGGAATTTATTATCTTTACTGAGAAAACAAATTTAGAAGAATGTATCAGTGAAGGGAAGACGACATTCTTAGAAAGCATCAATATTAAAAGTCTTGTTGGGGAAACACAAAATATTTTTAAAAACCATTGATGGTATAATAAAAGCACTTGAACATTGTCCAAACTTCTGGATAAGAGCAGCATTAAAGGTCAAATTAAATTGAAAAGTGTAACAGGAAGATATATTTGTCTTAGTTATAACACACCCTAAAATTCACTTCCCTTTTATAGATGCTTGTCTGTTACCCAAACTATTAAAGCTTTTAAATTAAGAATCAGCATCCTTATAAATATGGAATTACTTGTAAAGAAAAGAGAGGAGTAAGTTTTCCGATTCTGTTACTGTCTTAACTAAAAATAAAAGAAATCCATTGCTAAAGTCTGAGGCTGTGTTAGGCTTCATACAGAATTAAGACTTAAGAAAACAACAGGAGTGTTTTTGGAATTCTAAACCTCTGACATGCAACAAGTGTGAACTCTGGCCAGCTTTGGAAATTGAATCATTCCATTTACAAGCCTCTAAGGAATGGGAGGGTAGAAAGCATGCTGCCTGGCAGGGGATTTTTCAAGTGTTAAGTAATACTGTGTCACCATATTTTATATCTAGGGACTGGGAGATGCCAGATCAAAGTTTACAATCTTAGAAACAGTGAGGCAGCAGCATCATAGAAGTGGTACTTCCCCTCGGACGAGTTCATGAAGAAAATCAGTTTAAAGCAAAATAAAGACAAATGACAGCACAAGCAAATGAATGAAGACCAGAATCTACTACATCTGAGCCATTACAGTCAACTAACATGCTGATGTGATGTTAATCACATAGGCTGTGGTTTCCTAAGGGGGACATGAGTGAGATGAGCTGATTTTTCAGTTTCTTTCTTTCATGTTTTTTGACTCTGAAAGGTTCTGCACCTCAATTCTCAGGGCATAAATCTGTACCATTCCATTTCATCCATGATGGGATATCAAGCACTTGGGAGAAAGGCTTTGGGGTTTTTGGGGCTGGTTTTGGTGGTGGGTATTTTTTTCCCCCTATCCTGGTAGAAGCCTCCACCACTTCCAGAGACAGCAAGTTTCCCTGTAACATGCTTCAGGTGAAGCTCCAATCCCTAGTGGAATTAGATGCTTAAATGCCCCATGTATTGCTAATTCCAATTCCAGTAGACCAAATACAATCCTAAAGGCCTAAATCCTGGACATACAAGTAGGTGTGACTATCTTAACTGCCCCTCAGTCTTGAAACAACTATAATACACCTACTAGTGTAGTATGAACACTCAGCAGCATTGAAACAGTAAGTCTATGGTCATTGAGTATGATTTCTATTCTCCACTGTGTGTGATACCATGATGGAAGCTGGAAAATTACTCTTCTTTCCTTGCCAATTGTGTATTTTTCCCATTTAGCAAACACTGAATTTTCTAACTCTGTTTTAAATAGCAACTCACCACATGCTCCCCGAGGAATCCCTCTCGCCAAAAGCACTGTATGAACCATCTTGTCTCTTGTAGGTCAGCTGACGCTGGTAGCCTGAAAGTCACAAAAGAATTGGGGGAGTCCAAAAATCCTCACACAGAGAAAAACAAGTATTTCAAGTGAATGAAGACTCAGACCATCTGGCACTAGTGTAAGGGATTCTGCTGCCTGAGGCAACATCTCATTTTGCTGTGAGGGACAGAGCCAGCTCTGTGTACGAACACTGTAGCTTACTCGGAAATCCATTCAGGCAAGCATCTGTAAGACTACAACTCCTGTTAAAAACATGATATCCCTCTGGAAAGATGCAGTATTAAAAGAAAGATGGTTATTTAAGCATACAGCCATTCT
This sequence comes from Nestor notabilis, assembly GCF_000696875.1. Taxonomy (NCBI): domain Eukaryota; kingdom Metazoa; phylum Chordata; class Aves; order Psittaciformes; family Psittacidae; genus Nestor; species Nestor notabilis. The sequence continues at coordinate 25,165 of NW_009922845.1, read as the reverse complement.
CCATCCAGTTTACTGAAAGCACTGTGCAAATGAACATTTCTTTTCCAAGTTGAATGCTGAAAAGAAGAACTCTCTACTGGAATGTCTTTAGAGACTGAAAATAGTCAAAATGCTTTTCCTATTAGGCTTCTCAAACCTGTTTGTCTTACAACCATGAACAGCCCCTCCTAATAAAGGGAACTCCTCTCTATTGAGGAATACAGAACACACCCGTTGGTAAAGCCCACTGGAACCAAACCCTTCAGAATGGGTATTTCTGATATGGAGATGTGTCAAACCTCCAAGAAGACTGTGCCAAAGACAGTGCTTGCTTAATTCTCTGACACAAGTAGACGTTTTCTTCCACATTGCATGGCATTTTTATGGGAATGGATTACTTTTTCATTTCCAGAATGTTTCTTTGGTGATCTCTCCAGATACAGGAAGCTCCACAACCCCTGAGCAAGGGCTGCCCGTGACTCCTACACTTTCTCTGTTGCTCTACAGCTTTTCAATAGTCTTAGGGAATGCTGAAAGAATGGTTTGAAAAATGGGAGGAACAGAGCTCGAGAGATTAATGATGCTCTTGTAGTAAAAACATCTTTGTGTGGGGGTTCTGGGATATATACAAGTATGTGGCAGAAAGCATTAGATTGCTTCTTCTACATAGCCCTCATAATTTACTAGTGAGCACTTCCTCCTTAAATTGTTCCTAAGTGTTCACTTCCAGTGCATCAGATGGACCAATTAACTACTCACATTTTTGTATCAGTCTTATTTCCTCTGTTCTTTCATTGAAACATTCATTTTGAGCTGACTTATGCTTCATTGCTCTTACAGTTATTCTTAGTTGCTTGCTAGGTTGGTAGTGGAACAGACTTTATGCCTCGCTTGCTCCTGAAATTTTCTGGTTCTAAGCACTTCTGTACATGTTTGGGCTCACAGGAGAGGTTCAGCTTTCTAGATTTCCCCTGTTCACCTGCTTTTGTAGCTGGGAAAGTAGAAAAACTACTGCCTAGTTTAGCTAAGGCCACTTCTAAAGACCAAGATATGGAAACTCTTGGGTAGCAGTACTTTCTACAATGGATGACTAAGCGATGAAAAAGTGTTCTGGCTTGGTAAGTCACAGAAGCCTTCAGAATAAGCAAACAGACTTTCCCATCTAAAACCTTATACTTGGCAGGGCTCCAATACACACAGAAAAGTTTAAAGCTCTTGAGTATTTCTTCTATAAGGGTTAATCCCCAGGCAGAGTTTGGAGCCAAAAACCTGGAAGGTTTGCAGATTTGTAAAAAGAAACAAAAGCAAATAATATTGCAAAGGAAACACTGACCTGGACTATGGAAAAACTCCCTTTGTCTTATTGCTATCAGCAAGCACAAAGAATGACAAGTGAAATGCCTTTAGCCAGGCAAAGGAAGCAGCACTGGGCTTTTGCTGCTGAATACAAGAAATAGATCACACATTACACTTAAGATTTATATTTTCAGAGGAGAACCACCTAATCCTGTCACCTCTGATTTCATGGCATGACTATTGTCTGACTCATACACAAGACAACTTTGTCCCTTTGGGTAATTCTTGTTTTTAATGATCACTGAATTCTGACTTGTCCTGAGAATTGTATTTAGTTATAAAACTATTTTGCATGTGGCTCTTCCCAAACAAATGCTGAGAAAAACAGTGCATAAAAAGAGAATGCTTTGAGCTGTTCAGTGAGGTAGGATAGGACACTGAAAGGACAGATAAGAGCCTTTGTCCTATGGCTCTAGATTAACTACTCTGGATACTAAGTTTTGATTTCTGGTACACTGTTACTAAGAAATAGTGTTAAAAAAGGGAAAGTTCAGAGAAGAGACATGTAGTAACTCGAAAGACAACTTATTAATAAGACAAACCCTCTAAATATACAGATTTTTACTAAGTTTAATTCTCCTCAACTTTCTGGAATATTTAAACATAGAAATAAGCTGCCTAAGGGGAAAAAAAGATAAAATATAAAGCAATAAGCACGTAAGCTAGGAGTTATTGAAGGGAAATGCTGGTTACATAGCAAGAGTGAACATCTTGCCATTAAATTCTGTTCACCTGTGAGATTATCCTCCAGGAAACGATGAATCCTTAGCACTTGGGACACTGTTGATTAGAAAGTACAGTGTGATACTAGTGATAAGCTCTCTAACTTACAAGCCTCCTCCCCTCTAGAAATTCTAAGTGTAATGAGTTACCTTGAACAAGGTAATCAGTAGCTTCGCTCTCCACCTCATGACTGAGTTGTTTGGTTTTCTGCAGGTATTTCAGGACAAAAACATTAGGAGCAAAATGGATCATGTTCTGCTCCCCACATCCAAATGGTAATCGCAAAAGATTGTCCAAGTTGTTCAGTGTAGGACCCATCACATCTCCTGTTTGAAAAAGAGGCAGTATGTTCAGTAGCAATGGCTTTACTTCATCTTGATATCTTACAGTTAATATCCACCTTACTACACTGAAGTCTACTAGCTACAGATAGTCATCTTAAAGAAACTAGATCATAAATTGAAAGTCCTTTAAATGTTAAGTCTTAGCCCTTCAAGCTCTTGCTGGGATAAAGAAATTTCACATTTTAGAGTTTGTTGTCCATGACTCCCCAGTTTAGACTCTGACTTTAAACACAGCACAGTTTTTGATTATGAAAGGAATCCTCTGAATTCTAACAGACAGTGACTCTGCAAAGCTGAGGTATCAGATGGTATCAACTCAAACAGGGTTCAAACAAATGACCAAAAATCCCCCAAACAATAATTTGTCCCTGAATTAAGCAGCATACACCTGTGACAACCTATCACTCTCTTAGATGGCATGTATTACTCAAATACTGGTCAGAAGCAAGTAACAACTGGAGTATCTCTTCATATTTGATAACTGGTACCTAGTGATACCTCCTCATAAGTGATACCTATTATTGAAGCCGTAGCTCTTTCTGATCCTGGAATTATGTTGTGGGGAACTCCAAGAGTAAATGCTTCATTGTGATTTTCATCAGTCTCTTCTTTTCTCCAAATTTTAAACTCTCCCATTGACCCCCAGCCTGTGGAAAAGCCAATGTACTTCACCTCAAGCTGTTTGGGGACTGTCCACTCCACAATAATAGACTCATTTAGCACCCGAGTACCATGGCCAACCTGAAAGGAACAAAAAACCATGCAGTTCCAAGAACCCACATGTATGAAGTCAGTCTGCCATGTATCCTTGGACCTAACAACTTCTGTGTGCATCAGAGAACACTGTAGATGGATCAGTACCTTTCTCTTTCCCACCCAGACAACAATCCAAGGAATTTTAATGAGAATTCCAAAGGCTTGACCTCCATAGCTTTCAGCACACTTAGCACCAAAAGCATCAGAGACTGAGGAACTGAGAACATAATTTGGCAAGCTGATATGTTCTGATTAAAACAGCCCAATCAAGACTTACTATAGAAAAAGCAACAGGAATGCAGCTTTCACCTTCCTAAGGAAGCCTAATAGAAATCCGCCACATGTGTGCTCAATCTCTATTTAAGAAAGCAAGAGACTTCCAGACCATTTCATAGATAAATTCAGTACCTGGATAATTCCATTTTTCCAGCTGATCCAGAAGCTGCGGAATTCATCCCAGGAGAGGATACCAGCTGTGTCCCTGCTGGCCACCGGCTCACCCATTTTGCTTATGGAAATCCATGTTTTAGTATTTTGATGTCCACCAATAACAATCTCTGTCATCTCTGCCATGTCATGAGGACCAGAGGACAAGGCCAGGTGAGCATCATTGTGTGCTTTCACAGAGATGTCAAAGTGGGTCATCTGGGCAGGTTTTTGCATGTATTGGTACTCATATTTGTTAGGTGTAGAAATGTGTATTTTCTCTAGTCAGAAAAAGAATGGGATATTGTAAGAATTAGAGTTTAGCTCAAATACTTCAAAACCAACCCATACCTAACTACTAAAGTTTAAACATACTTTTCCTAAGCACATGTTCTTTTTTCCATCCTCTCTTAAACAAACTATAAAAGTACACATGGATGTTTCTTCCCATCTTCTATTTATACTCCCTTCCAATACAGCTGATCCTTCAATTCAAACAGCTGAGCTGGAATTCTTATGAAGTCTGTGAGTGATTTTTCAGTTCTAATCTAGTGGTCAAAAGCATCTCTGTTCAACTACTGGAGTCAACTCTGAGCTATCCAAATCTCAGGCAGAAAGCACATATTTGATTCCAGAAGTGAATTTTAACACATCAACTGCGAATGCAGCACAGTCACAGTTACTGTCCACAGTGCTGAATGCTGAACCTGTTCTGAAAGTAAAGGAATTCAATTGCCATTTCCAGAAATCACTTGGGCAATTAGAGCAAATTCATAATTAGCCAGCCAGGGAAGAAGGACTCTTTATTCAGAAGTTCCTTCTACACCCCAGAACTCATCAATCACACAGAAATGGAAACAAAGGGGTTTATTATTATTTTTCCCCATGAGATGAAGCCATGTATTTCTATTTATAACTAAATCAAACAAACTTAATATCTCATTCAAATCATGAACTTACCATTTGGGCAGAAGAACACACTATAGGTGTATTCTCTGGACAGTCCCTCTGGCTATATAAAGACAGAAATCCATACATAAAAACACAGGGCTTGGATTAGCAGTAACAGCTATTCAGTTTTACTTACAAAACACAGAAACAATATTCTGCTGCTGTACAGTGGTTTATACCCTTAGTTCTTACACTATAGTCCATTAGCTAGAGAGATGCTAACCACAAATCTCACATTGCAGCACATCAGTTAGACGAACAGAGCAAGCTTAGCTGAGAAAATTTCTATCCCGTCTTCTTCTGACCAGTACTGAAGATTCACCAGCAGGAACTCAGAATCCAACAGGCTCTTTCTGTAAATGCACCACTAAAACTGATCATTTCCAAGAATATAAACGTAAATCAACTTGAAGATGCTTATAAACCTGTTCATATACGATTGACTACCTAAAAACTTCCATCATTTGCCCAAGCAGTTACAATTTCTTTTCTGAATTACTACAAATTCCTGTTTTCTTACCTCAATAATAACACTGCTGCGAACATAATCCACTGCCACTGGGGTCCTTCTGTCCAGATAATTGTCCTCTGAGTGCTTGCCATTCTTTAAGGTCTGCATCCCATCCTGACAGCAACTGGTTCCACCATAAGCAAAAGCTTTTGCTAAGAAACAGAAAGGGAAAGAAGCAGAGATTTTGAGATAGGATGATCTTCAGAAATTCAAGTGATGATCTAAACTAATTAGGATACAGTTGATTAACAATATATTGAGTGTTTTGTAATTACAGCTCTCTTATAATCACCTTGATTCCATATTTGAATGGTCCCATCTAAAACTGGACAATATTTGGACAGTCACAGAGCAACAGAGAAACTCTTTCCTAGTTTCTAGTGTAGCACAGTTTTTATAGTGATTATTTGCTTGAAAGAGACACAGAATTTATTATTATTCTCTTTTTAAAAATGGCAACTGATCTTTTCAGGCAGAGGTGACAAGTCCACACCTTCCATGACCACATATCATACAACAGGGAACCTCCTGAAGTGTGTTCAGACCGACTCTTCGGCTCATTACAGTTAGAGAAGCCATTTCTAAGAAACAAATGAGGTTGAAGAGCAAAGTTGGCAGTAAGTGGAATGAATGATTCCACTTTGGGGTATGAAGGCAATAAGAATTTTCTTCTGAAAGAGGAATACAAAGGAACACTTGTAAAAGTCCTTCAAGCAGCAAGCTAATTTTATATCTATACTACCAGTGATGTTGCTCAGTCCAAGCTCATTGAAGGACAAAACGATAGAGGTGGGTTTAGCTTCCCCAGGGGCAACGCACTTCTTTCTTGTCAGATGGTGTTTCCCAGGATGCCCAACAAACTTTATGCCTTTTGGAACAGAAATCTTCACGTGGACCTGTGGAAATATTGGAATGCAAATTTCAGCTGCAAAAACCAACTCACAACCCAAAACTGAAACCCACAAAATGCTTAATAAAAATCATAGCATGCACAGATTATTCATTCTTCAACCCTTCCAGTAATGTATTTGACTGACAGTATTATTTTCAGCTCTGCAATTCTACAAGTAGTTCAGCGTGATACTATTAGAGCTAGACAGATAACGTGTTTGAGAAGAAAACATCTAAGGAGACAGGATTTATTGGAAAAACCCTCTTTCAAAACACACCCTTTCAGTAGCTTTCTGATTCTAAAGGACATTCTCTGTGGTTCAGGACAAGCTTCCCAATTGTCATTCCTACAGTATTCAATATTTGTACTTCTGACGTGTTGCAAGACACTTCAGACTACTACAGTTGTGTCAAGGTAAAAGTAAATAAAGCCATGACATTAATGCATATTGAAAAGCAGTATTTTTATCTGAGCTTATCACTACGTTACCCCTAGACCTTATCTGCTGCAGCCTGTAGATCACTTTAGGAAATTCTGATGATAAACCAGGATTTAGTAACTTAGCAACAGGACTAAAAAGGGCTGTTACCTCTACACAGACAGCTAAGTAGTTGTAGACAGTCAGTGGGATTTTGGTCTGCTCCCCCCGGATGACATGGTACGGCAATGTGAACTCGATGAAGAAAGGTTTAAATGTCTTCAGTTCTGTTTGAGTGGCAATGCCCAACCCCTGCTCCTCAGACAGCCCCACAGCTTCTGTGATCCAGGTAGTGATGGAGTCTGGCACTTCCACGTGCAGCTGTGCTTCTCCAGACACATTGCTGCCAAAGAGAACAGGGAATCACTTGGGTTGCTCAGATTCATGAAATGCTTTTGAATGAAGCTAAAACACATAGACATTTTGGGGAGCTCCCTCCAGATCACAACTTGCTACATAGCATCAGCATCTGCTTTGAACAACAGCTTAGAAAAGGCTCAGTATACACATTTATAAGGAGCAGAACAGCCAGAAGTTGCTTCTGCAAAACACAGTCTAACATACAAATACTTCCTGGATTAAAAGCTTTACAGGCATTTGCAGCCTCATTAGAGAGTCACTTTTCTTAGAGGCAAACGTCTGCACTAAGTCAAGAGAGGAGAAGGAAATAGTCCTGGGTAAAACCAGTTCTGCAATCATTATTTAACAGCTAGTGAAATTAAAGGGATTTTTGTTGGAACCCATTGGAACCCATTATACACCCTTGTATATATTGCTGCACTGCAGACTGCTTGAACATAAAAGCACATGAGAAGTTTTCCAGACACCAAGTTCAGCAACTGCTTATCCAGAGGAGCACATTTTGATTCAGGAACATTGCGGTTGGTTGGTTTTTGGAATGCCTGACTCAGGAAATCTCCAAAACCATCATTTTCTTCCAGTGAGGATTGAAACTAATTATTAAAAATCAGATTTCCATCCTGAGTATTTAGCTTTAACGTGCCCACCACAACAGTATATCATAAACCTGGTATCCTCTCCCATGCTTTTTAATAGTAGAAATTCACTTTTGTTCTGCAGACTTGGCTATTTCCCTGCTGCAAAGAAGCTTTGGCCTTGCCTGGAACAGAAAACATTTCCTCTAAAGTAAAAACAAAAGCTATTTCATGGCTCAACTGGCAAGATGACTGGCAGTTACGAATACACTCTAAGGTTGCTTGCTTTCAAGTTCTTGTTTGTTCCCCAGAGCTCATACACATGCTGCTAGCTATGTAATCTTTTGAGACTAATGTGTTGGCTTGGAAAACGAGAAAGCAAGATCTTCAGAATAAGCTCTGAGTGTCCATTCACAGCATAACATTCTGTCTTTCAACGCTGGGATACAGCCTGATCCACATCCAGGACAGACTGCAGGGTTGTGATCTCACTGCTGGTCCATTGGCACCAATGAAGTGTCTTTACTTTCATCATCTAAAATGAATGGTTTCTAATTTTCAACGAGCTTAAGCTATTGCAACTGGCAGTAAATAGGCAGCATGTCAGGTGCTAGTCTGTGTATTTAAATTACAGTAGGAAAGGGATTAAAATAAGTAGTTTGATAAAATCCTAGAGGTCACTATGCCTTGGAACAGCACTAGGTTCACCAAGCGCTCTGGTCTATGGTTCCCCAGCTCAAACTAGAGTGGAGACCCCGGGAAATACACTTGGCTTGATAGCACCAAGTCATTTTCATTTCTATTAAGCACACTAGTGTCTTAACACTTAGGTCTTCATCCTAACTGGAGTTAGGTAGCTGGTACCTACAATAAACTTCAGCCCTGAAGAGTAAGCAGAAGGGTGTCCTCGCTCCAGAACTGGCAGTATTCCAGTCTGTTTAACCGGACAATTTGTTGCAGCTGATGTTCTTTCCACTGGGATTTCAGCCCATAACCAGCATTAACATTATTTTCACACATGAGGGCGCTTACTCTTCTGGGCAGGGGGCCAAAGTACACACACATTTCCAGCCATTAGACCCTCCAGCCAGGCTCTAGGAATTTTTAGAATTGGTTTGGGAAGTTGACATTAGGCTTTTGTTTCTGGGTTGGGGTTTTTTTTGAGGATTGTATATTATAATTATAAATGGTCCAAGAAAACCAAAAATTCTTCCTGTTCAAGGGAGTGGAAATCAAGGAATGCTCAGTTGTTTCTAATGAAATGAAGTGGAGAAAATGCAATCTGCAACTTTTTATTCCACACTCTCCCACTTATAATTAACTGGCCCAGCTTGCTGAGGCCCAAACAGGCACTTCTGGAATTCTTTGTGTATTTCTCCAAAGCATATTTCATGCTCAATTGAGCAGATTTGAATACACTTGCTGCAAGTTCTTGTCAAATTTAATTTATAATCATTTATTGAGAATGAAGTTTACTTGCAAACCTGGAGAAGCCTTTTAATAATTGCTTCAAATTATCCTGATGTGCTCTTTCTGGAAGAGATTAGTTATCTGTTCATTCAGTTTGTTTTTAGTTCCAATTGTAACCCAGTGGAAAGCATGATTTATTAGGCAGTAAATTAAGGTTACATCAGCTGGAAGAGAAAGAAGGGCTCTGTGCAATTTAAAATAGGATACTCACCAACCCATGGTTAGGCTTTAGCAGCATATACAGAAGCAGCTATTCTGGCTCCATCTCCTCACACACCGCAAACCTATATCCCCACTTGCTCCTCAATAACTTGTTGATACACCATTTCCGTAAGTGAGTAAAACCTGGAAATGTGTTGAACCAAACCACTGCTCCTTTTTTCCCCTGAAGATACTCCTCTGCCCTTGACACCATGGTGAATCATGCATGGGTTGCAGTGTATTCACAACTGGCAGGCTCAACTCTAAGAAGGTGAATACACTTCAAGACCAGATGAAAAGTTAGAAAGAAAGACTCTTGATCAAAGCAGTAATGAAGAAAAGGAACAATAAAGAGAAGTATCAGAGGGTGCCAATGGAACTCCAGTAGGTTTTAAAAAGCTTTGTTTTCTGTAGTTGAAGAGAATACAACTCTCTGGATGTAATTAAAGGAATTCCCTGTCAATACCTGACATTGAGGCAGTGCCAAATCCACGTTTCAGGGAAGAAGGTTCTTTTTCTCTTCTCTGCTCTGCTAAAACAAGAAATAATTCCTTGCCAATGAATTCTTTTAGTAAGACAGTTTTAACAGTAACTGACAGATCATTGTTATCCCCTGAATGCAGCTCACATGACCAACCAAACTCTAGCTAGTATAGATTCATTACAAAGTGAATGGGCATATCATTCTGGACACACACTGTCTTTCCAAATGATCCCATTGTGCACACACACATCAAACAGTCTGAAGACATAAATGAGAATCTAAAGAAATTAGTATAAATAATATTATGTTATTTATGTTGGGTTTTAAGGAAAGAGAGTTTTATGATCCAAATTCTTTCACCAAAAGAAATCAAAAGGAGCTTTTAGCGCATGTAACTTCCCATGAGATCATGACATGGCCTTACTAATAGCAGTTACCCCAACCACTACTTTATATTCCCTCTGTTTCTTCTCTTGGAATCGTCTTGGTCTCTCATATTTTCATAATTGAGTTATTTTTCTACACCTGTGATGCTTCGTTACCCTTTTTCTTAACTAACCTCCAAACCTCCCTCTGCTAAGAGAGGCCACCAGGTGGCTCAGAACCCAAAGGGAGCTGCAGCATCAGCCAGAGTATATTACACTCCCTCATTGCAGTTCTTTCGACCACCAGATGAATGACCAAAACCATGAGCAATGAGCAACTCTGCAAAACCAGGGCCAGCTTGCACATACTGAGAAGCCACAACTCATTCACAGAAAGCAGAGATTCAAGTGATCACTTGGAAGAATATTACTTCACATTTTTCCATAAGCAGTTTAAATTTAATGAAGTAGTCTCAGTTATAAGTTTTGTTGGGTCTATCAGGAGTTTCCTCATGACCCCCTTGTCTAAACCAAGCAACTTCCTGGGGGCATGGAAGTGGAAAAGAGCTGAGAATATAGAAAAAACCAGCTCTGAGTATCATAGACTATATGTATTACAGCAAAAACGTTACCTTGGTGCTATTTTAGAATGCATTGTAGCCACCAATGTCCCCGTATGTGGCTGAAAAGCTGGGACAGCCTCATCTGTGTACATGCCTCCATTCTGTCTGTGGTTTAAGCTGACTATATCAGTCATTACAACCAAGCCAGTTTCCTAAACAATAGAAGTGAAGTCCACAAAACAAAAACAAGCAAGGGGAAAAAAAAAAGAGAAGAAAAGATAAGAGAATTAAAACATGCACCAATAAAAACTTTTTGGACAAGAATCCCCCAAACCTGTGCCAACATTTCCAGGGTAAATTTCAATTGGAACTTGAGGATTTTTTTAAAAACTTAATATAAAAATGTCTGTTAATGTGAAAATATGTAGACACTTCACAGGCAGAAGCTTTATGAGAAAGCTCTTGTTTGCTTGGAAAATGCATGTAAACCAGTATCTAACATTTCTGGGCATATGCAAGTGCCAGGCAGTTACAGGTGAAAAATTATTACACATATTTTTCCCCTAGAACATGACATTACAGCTTTTTACCCTTCTTAAAAGCTTCCAGTGTGTTCTGCTACAGTTAGCAGGCAGCTCTCACATCAGACATCACCAATCCTGCC
>NW_009922845.1:0-14036 GCF_000696875.1 Nestor notabilis | reverse complement strand
ATGCCAAGCAAAATGGAAACTGTCCACACAGCTTCACAGGAAAACTACAGAATTCCTAAGAAAGCTGTCTGCCAGCTCTGTCCCCTAAATGCACTTATTCATAAAAGACAGCAGTTCCCAGCCACCAAAGGCAGCATGAGCTTTGTTCTCTTTACATACATATCCAATTATTACAAATCAGGTGTAGAGCAATGCATATGTACCAGCTAGGAACATATGTACAGAACATGTTTATGCCTCTCAGTAAGGAAAAAACCAACCCATCAGAACAAAACCCCAACAGATGACAGGGAGAGAAGCAGCACTGAGTGAAGCAGTGGACAGCTGGGGGTTTAGTTTACGATTAAAACGTTGAGGTGTTGGGAGAATATGCAGAATATGAGGTGTAGGACAACATAATAGAACAATTCAGCTGAAATTGCAGAAAGGACAAAGAAAGAAGAGGCAGAGGATCTGAAGGAAGCCAGGATCACTGTTATTATTAGCAGTTCTGTGGATTTAAAAATGGAAGGAACACAAAGTATTAGACCTGTGACACTTGTTCTCTAGGCCAGTCTATCTTTTAAGAGCAGCAAGTAGTAGAAGCCTACGTAAAGAATACAAAACATAAGCAAGCCTTCCACATGGCATGGCCTTAGAGTTTCAGGCAATCAGGGAACAGAGATTACGTGCTACAGCCATGCAGAAGGCAGAGTTGGGGTGGCAGCAGAGTCTGAAAGGGTGGATGGACTCTACTGTGCAACTGTAGGGAGGCAAGAAGGAGGCCAACAAACAGAACTCTTCAAACACATCAGGTAACAATCACTTTAACCAAAAGGAAAGCAAGAAACTAATGGAAACAGAGCATGTGTTTTAAAACCTACAGATGACCTAACTGGTTTTACCTTAAAGGACTGCATTGTTAGGATCCAAAGCAATGAAAAAATGAATTAGTGCTTGTGTATATTAAGAAGAAAAAAACAGAACTAACTTGTTTTAAATGCTCAACTTGAAAGTTGATGCAAATACACAGCACAGATTAAAGGAAATAAAAGGTTTAAAATCTGGTCAGGTATTGAAAGACACCAAACAAACATAATTACTTAAATACCTAGCATTTAAGTAGTAACCTGATCAAGGATACAAATAAAACCTGATTGATCTTTCACACAGATGGCCTCAGAAGCTGGCAGAAAAGAAGTTTAAAGGATTTCCAAAGGATAGTCTAAAAGTGAAAAGGCAGTAAGGAAAGACTCATGTTCCACCTTCCTCCCCTGTCAAAGTAATTGCAGGAGAGATCTATAAGCTCACCCATGACTGGAGGAACCCTCTGGTAACCTGGCTGGTTCTCCAGAGCATCAGCATGAATTCCTTCACCCAACAGGATATGTGGCCCTCTCATCAACTTGGCCAAAATCAAACACATTTCTCTAATAGCTTTGCTGGAACAGTGTACTCTGTTCTCAGAAATCACTTTTCGGCATCCCCCCCCAAAGAAACAGCTCAGATGTGGGAAAAAAAGAATGGCCTCTGGAGCTGAAAATTATCCTGCAAACATAAAAGTAAAGACACTCCATAGAGAAGGGAGGCTGATTCTTCCTACTGTGAACGCGAAGCGAGCATCCTTGGTGATGTCCCAGTGCCAGGGAAAGACAGAAGATCTACGGCGTCTACGGGAGGACATGCCTGGCCACCAGAAGTGCCCTTCTTCCTTTGGAGCTCCAAAAGCATCAGATACATCATACTCTGCAAGCTCTTGAAAAACCTGCAGCGAAAGGGAAGAGATTGCTGTCCTTAGGTATGAAGGCTACCTGCTAAAGGCGAGATGCAGATAGCAGTAGTAAGAGGAAGATATCAGTGCCTTAAGTTTCCTTTTACCTGACTGGCTGTCAGCTGAAAACCTGTCTTCAGCAAGTAGACACTCTTATCCACAGTGGCAATGCAGACACAGCTTGACTTTGCAGCTCTGACCTTGATGTTCACAACATCACCAGGTCTGGTCTCATTTGCTGAGAGCACCACCGCAACCTAGGAATTGAACATTAAATCCCATTATCTCGACTCAGACTCAGCAGATAAAACTACAAAGAGTAACAGGACACCAGCCCTTCCTCTCTAGTGCCAATACCTGATTTTCAAAGGAGGACTTCACTGTGAACTGGAGGCTGTCTGCGACTCCTTCTCCATTCTCCCTGACGTAATACACCAGGAGACGGCCCAAGGGAGCCATGCTGGGAACTACCAAGAAGCGGAGGAACGTCCTGCAGACCTCAGCCTCTGCTGCAGGGACACTGGGAGGTGCTAATGAAAATAAATTGGAAAAAGAACAGTTTTAGTAACCAAAATCACTTTCTTCCTGCCCCATCCAAATGCTGTGAGGCACAGAACTCTCCATCAAGCACTTGCATCCTTCCCGTGCTCCTGTTGCACACATTCTCCTTGAACTCAGAATCTTTTCCCTTTTGGTTTTGGGAAAGCTGACAGGCAATTAGCAGCCACGGCATAATGAGCAGTATGGAGAAGGTGGAACTACTACCCAATGTTTTTCCTACTATAAAATCAAGGAAAAATACAATTAAGTATTCAAATATTTAAAATCCATCAAAAGGATCCCTATTGCTGCAGAACACTGCTGAGAGAAGCACAGAGGGGGTATGAGGGTAGAGAGACTCTTCCTTTGGTAGCTGTTGCATGCCTCTTTCCCAAGCATACCATTCTTTATCCCCCTGTTCCCTGAATTCACCAGATTTGTATTTTCTGTTCTTCTTTATACAAACCAGGAGTCCACACTTCATTCCCTCTTGGAGAAACAAATCTTTTTTCTATACGAGTATGTGTGCAATGAATACCACTATTTTTCCTGCACAAAATTATTCTACGCCCTTTAAGGAGCACAAATTCAAACAAGAGGATATTTAGGTTTGTGGAAAGGTTGTTTTCCCCTGAAGAGAAAGGGTGAGTTTGTATTTCTGATGCTAGCTACCTGTTCCTGGGAGGCGTGTGACATCAATGTTCTTAAAGGGAAAGGTGGCTCTTTTGCTCCTCTGCTGGGTGATGTTGCTGGGCTGCAGTCCTGAAAGGACAATATTGCCTCGCGATGCCACTTCATAATGTAGAGTGAAATTGCAAGGACATGTGGACTTCACTGCAATCCAAGCCTCCTCTCCTACCTGCACCCAGAGACAAAAAGGCAAAAGATCTGCTCTATTAAATGTATGCTTTTTATTTCTAAAGCACAGAAATCTATTTGGGTTTCAGTCCACAAGAGATGTGACCTTTCTCCTCAGGAATGTTTGCATTGAAAAGTATAGTACATTAGCACTGTTTTCACGGACTTTCTTCACAATAAAAAGGGGCCTGTGTTGAGCTCTTTGCTCCCTGTAAATCTAACAGGAGAATGGGCTGGGGGGTTGTATGCATTAATGAAACAATAAAGGAATCTCTGGAATCCTGAAAGTTAAGCCTTTTGGCACAGAGCAGTTGTCAGAATTGGTTGAATTTTCGACACCCCTTCAGTAGTCCAGACCCGAAATGAAAGAGCTGGGTTGGGGGTGGGAAGGGATGTGCCCCCACAGTTTAACTGAGATAATATATGGTGATTACTTTCATATGGCAAGTACTAATTCAAACATAAGCAATATGGTATAAAGTTCCTGGGAGTAGATCTGAGAGAAAATGCTTTCAAATCACACAAGTCTTAATATGAATTTGCAAGTCTGGCACTCAAGGAGCTGTCAAACAAATAAACAAGACAAGAGCTTCTTTTTTCCGGGCAAACCCCTCTGATGCCTGCAGCAGGCTCCAGAGCAGCACTGACTTCCTGCGCTTCTTGTGCACTGAAGGCCTGTCTCAAAGGTACTCACTAGGTACTGAATACCCTGGAGACAAAGTGACCCAAATACTGCCAATGCCAACAGAATAGACATCAGTGCTCAGTCACAGGCTTAGGACTGGGTCGTGCCTGGCTGAGTAATAAGCTCTCTGTGGAGCCACCAGCTTCCCTTCTTGCTTCTGGGATACAAGGAGCAGCTAACACTTGTATTAAGTGGGACTTCCACACCTGATCCTCCTGCCATTTAAAGCACAGCAATGCCCAGCTAGGACTGTTAAGGCTGAATAGCAAAGTTAAATCCCAATGAAATCTTTTGAAAAACCTCTTTTTTTTCCAGCACCAACAGTGTTATCTTTCCAGAATGTACTTATGGTACAAACCAAAATGGCAAGGACTTGAATACAAGGAGCTGCTAATGGGTTAAATACAGAGGGAATGCCACAGAGTCCAAGAAGTGCCTCGTGACAGTAAATATTTGAAGTATTAAGAATTCCCCAGTGCAAATGATGAAACAATTCATTAAAAAAAAAAATGAATGTAGCTAATTGGAACACCCAGTAAGAGCTGGCAAAGCAAGGAAACAGTTCCCACATCAGCTGGTCATCCACCCCCCAGCTTTCCCACAGAAGAATTAGTTCTAATCAGGTTATAATAAGAACAAGGTGTTCAGATTAGCAGTGTATAATCCCCTTTCCATACCTCAGGAAACTTGTAAAAGATTAATTAGCCATTAAACTTCCATGAAATGCAATGATAAAAGAAATGTTATTTGGATACAAAGAGTCTGAAACCAATCTATGGACCTGCTGATAATAGGAATCTAAGTATATATTGCCAAAGCCCACTTTTCTCGCCCCACAAAGCAATATGCAGACCCTTGGAGCATCTTCTTGGGTACAGAACAAATCCTAAACAACTCAGTAAAACAATATACAACAGGAATCATGGTTAAATCAGATCTCTCCTAAAGGAGAGATCATATGGAAGAACTGCATTTTAGAGAAGCTCCTACAAGAGAAGACAAGATAACTACATTCATAGTTTGATAACTGGAAGACTAAATAGATTCAGTTGAGATTTAAACTGGAAGCCCTAATTTGGATCTTTAGTAATCAAGCTGCACCCACCAACACCACTTCCAATCTTTCTACATTTGTTAACTTGAACTAAAGCACATAATTTTCACCAAACAGTTTGTATGTGAACATTACTGGAGGAGCACAGAACAAACACTCAAATAGGAAAACCTTTTCAGTGTCTACATCCACCCTCTCTCCCCTATCCCCACAAAACAAAGGAGAATGAGATGCTGAGCAAAGCATCAAAGGTACTTTGCTTAGCACTGTGTGCAGCCCACATTAAACAGTTATTTGGTGGCTGAAGTGCACCTACTTCAACCTTTGTACTGGAAACAACAGTCCAGGATCCCACAAACAGAAGTGGCTAGAAATTTAATCAGAACAAAGTACTTTCAGTCAAGAAATGCAGTTGTTGCTATGATGGAGTATGATGCCAACATACCTGGAAAGGTTTATCTGGTGCCTGGAGCTGGATGTGACACTTGCTGGGCGAGTACCAGCTACTGATGGACAAGTAGTTTGGCAGATATTGATCCCCAGATGGTTTTCCATCAATCGCTGTCACTTTGGTCTTAACAAAAGTTACATCTGAATGTTACGCATGTATAGAAAGCCTGATTTGTACTCTCTTCTTACACTGTGTCCCCACCTCCCATTGTGTACTTTCCAGCTGTTATCTCTTGTCATCTTTACATAGCAACAGTACACCAAATATTGGACCCTTATTTTAAGCTATATTTGGAGAAGCATCTTTTCATGATGGTCATCAACCTCAGTTCTATTGGCAGCAAGAAACAAAGCAAGTGTTTGCTGCATTTAAAACAAGAAGTTGAAGCTAAAAGGCACTGGTTTCTGTTTGTAGCACTGATTTATAAAGTGCAGGTTTGACAAGATTAGTTACATTAAACCCCAATAATCCTATAAAGAGCTTTCACCCACCTCCAGCCAGACATATTGGGCAGCTGTAGGGATGGAGGGGATTTCAAACTCCACCAGGCCATTTCTTGATACCAGTTCACTTGTATAAACGTTGTCCTTTGGTGTGAGTTCAGCTTTAATTCGGATAGTGACTCTGTCAGCTGGACTTCCATCAGGGTAAGTGACTTCTACCTACACAGCGTTTCATTTATAGAACAACGGGGTTTACATTATAGGCAATTCCAGTCAATGACACAAACAGCAGGTGGAAAAAACCACACCAGAACATGGCATATCATCCTGGGATCAAGCCAGTATAGCCTTCTATCAGCCACATGTCAGCACCTCTACTTTTAATCTTACCTTTCCTTTGTAAGGCAGTCCAGGTTTAAACTGTTTTCTAGTATCTTTGGAGTACTTGATATCAATCAGCTGTTTCTGGACAGGTGTTGAGTCATCAAATGTAACCTGCTTGCTCCCATCAGAGCTGATCACTGTGGCCCAGATGTTGACTGTGCCACGGAAATGCTCTGGAACATCAGCTGGCATCATGTCTTTCACACACACGTCAAAGACAGCAGAGCCATCAATCTGCAAAAGGGGTTGAGGGAAGGGAAATGTAAGTTTGCATTCACTTTCACAAAGGGTCTAGAAGCCAAATCTAAAGTGCAGGCACATAAAAAAAAATGTAATTGGTCCAACATAATGAAAATATTTATTGCATTTATCCATTTATTTTCAGATCTCCCCCCAGTAACATCAGAGCTGTGGTATTCATGTCAAAGAGTACAAACCAGCCTTTTTATCACAGCTGCCCCAATGGTCTCACTCACCTGGGTGGTCTTGAGGACAGGGTGTCCCACCTCATGCCTGTAGTACCCTACTCCATTTATTGTCATGTTGATAATTAACTTTCCTGTCACCGGTTTTCCAAACGTGTATCTGAAATGGAAAGAAGATAATTCATAACTGCTGCTGTTTCCTGTATTCCTGAGTCTATCAAGGCTGCTACTATGTGAGCTGCACAGCCAGAAATCTGAAAAGCCTGCAGCAGATGAGATCCAAGCTCCTGTGGCTGCACCATAATTCGTTGTAAGGAAACTCCCCTGTCCTACCTGGCATGGACAGTTCCTTTTTCACACAGTGAAAGGTCACGAATGTAGCGAGGGGGGTCAATCAGCAACTCAAACTTTGGTAACACTATAATGAAAAGAAATACAACAGAATCTGTTCAAGATCTTATTGTCCAGATGATAGCAGAAGTGCTGGCAAGATCACTGCTGGGGATGAGATGAGTGCAGTGCAGCTAATGTGAGACAAGACAGCACTCAGGGGAGAATTAAAGCAACGAAAGCAGCAAACCAAGACTATCTCAGCAAGTATCTTAGCAAAACACCTTAGATTTTTACTTCAGAGGGAATTTTACTTCAGCCAGGATTTGACCTCAAGCCTCTTCTCTTTAGATACACAGTAAAAAGGACAACTTGATATGACTCCTTCATGATGTGTTGGGAATAGACCCGAGATACTAGCAGTTGTCAGTGGCTGTAAACAGGCTTGTGTGACCGGGTCAGATGTCCTAGCTGCTGTGCTGGGTGTAACACCACCCACCTTGCATCAAACAGGGGAACTCTGAGACTGAAAAAGGGAGTGGCAAAAAAAGGAATTCCTAATTCCAAGGAGAGCACTGACAGACTGAAAGCATCTTCAAGAGTTTTCCAAAGCAAAATAAATTGTGCAGTTTGGCACTTCAAGTCTTTTACTTTATGGAGGACAGAAACAAAGAGACTGGTTAAGTTGTAAGTGTCTATATGCCTGAAGTATCTGTATCCCTATAACCCAAGTATTTATATCCCTACATTCCTAGCCTCTAAAGATTTCTTCCTCATAACACTCTAACTGCCATGGTGTTTCATCTCAGGTAAAACATTTCATAATGCTTTGTTTTTCCCAATGCACTTGGGTTACAGTCAAAGTTGATTTGGATATAACTCACCATATTTCTGAACTTCAAAGGATTTGTTGTATGTGTGTCCCTGCATTTCAGCAAAGATGAGCCATTCACCAAACACTGGCTGATCAGACAGAGGAAAAGTCATATTTACAATACCTGAAAAAGGAAACAACATTCTGCGAACTCTGTGTCACTCATCAGCCCTTGTCAAGGCTACTGAACACAACTCAGCAGGAGCAAAGGCAAACAACAATACACTGAGAAAAAAAACATCTGAAACTTACCACAACAAAATGGCTTCAGATTACTCCACTCTATCATACGAGACCCCCGAGGATCCTGCAGAGTGGTTTAGGAATGAGAAACATCACAGTGAAAAGGAATATCACTAATACATTTAACTCAGTTTGCAATAAAGAATATATACACTTCATTAACAGCTCACATGTAAATAATGACTGTCAAAAACTTCTCTGAAGATACTTTACCAGGGGTACTTGCTGTCTAAAATTCAGTACTTGTTTAGACCCTGCTTGTATAAGCAATGCACACAGTAAACACTGTCAAGTGGCAGATCTTCCACCTATCTTAAGATACCTATTTTGCATGGAAAGAGCCAGCCTCTGAAGACTCTTTCTGCTCCTAAAAGGAGCTGTATAACTAACAAGGCAATATTTAGATGATAAAGTCAGATGAAGTCAATTCCATTGGTTTTGTCAGCATTATATCTGTGACTAAATGCAAACAAGAGAAGAGGGGGAGTTCTTCTGCTTGCTGACAGCCAAGGAAAACACATGGGGAAAAAAATAAAAGACTAGACACAGAAGGAACCTCTCATTCACCTCATAAGGAAGAAGACAGGAGCACCCTTTCCTTGCCATGAATTTCTATTGTCCACTATCATAATGTTTGGGTGCAGAGATGAGATTGGCCCTGCTATATCAGCCCAGCCAGATGAAGGATAGGAGAGTGTCTGCATTGGAAAGAAGGGAGAAATTGAGTGGGACTGTTACATTTATAAACCCCAGTGAATCTAGCCAGTTCTTCTCAGTCTGAAAAATGGGAATGGATTGCTGAAACTGAAGTAGAAAACAAGTATATTTGTTGCTGATAACAAAAAAGCAGGACACAAAGATCAGTTAAAGACACAGGGATAGAGATAATTGCATAGGTTATAGTTGGGAATGGCCATAATGGACTTGAAAAGGTACAGACGTGACTTGTTCTCTTATGGCTGCAAGAAGCTTTTGCCTCTACAGGATACATGCTACATGACTGGCAGACAGATACTCACCACCACATAAGCTTCAATCTGAAAGAAACAAAAAAAGAATAAAAAGTTTTATGAAACAAAGCTACTTTTCTGCTTCATGTGCTGCAGTGCTGAGTCGACATAAGCAAGATATGACGCACAGAGTGATGAAGTTTAAACATCTCTTCTTTGGTAAGAGTAGCTGAGAAACATACACTGCATTCACCCATCTAACTGGAAAAGTCATACTTTGTGCATCTGTGCATTACCTAAATAGAGCAGTCTCTGAAAAAAGTCTTCTAACTGTTTTGACATAGTTACATCATATTTGCTACCACTACAAAAGTGCATATTCTCCTTTAACAGTAATGTCACCAAATGAAATAAATGGTAAATCACAAGACATGGCTAAATAGCTTAAAAAAATCCAATTATATTTCTGCATAAATGTAGATTAGAATAAAATACAGATTGCCAAATATTGCACCATATTTTAGTGTGAAAGAAAACAGTTTTCTTTACCCTGTCATTGACTGGTCTCAAGTCAGAATTCACCAAAAAGAGGTTTATCAACACTAGAAAAAGAAAAGAAGAAATGTATTAGTCATCACAACTGACAGTGAACGGAGTACCTCATCCTAGGATTTATCCCTGGAAAGGGATTTGCTTGAAAGCAGTCCTAGCATCTGGCGAGTTCTCCACGGTCACTTTACCTTTCTGCTTGGGTTTATAGACAGGTTTATCAGTCTGGATGAACACTGATGAGCCTTTGCTATCGATGGTTACTGTGGTATAATTGTGAAAAATGTAGCCTTCCTCTGCTAGGTGCCGGTTGCCCCAGACTTTCAGATGTGCCTGTCCACGGAGTCCTGAAGGCACCTACAAACCAGACCATGAGGTGAGGAAGGCACAGAAGAGCCTCTCGACTTTCTGGGGGATATAACTGACACTGAAGTGAGCAAGGAGCAGCCACCTGCTGCATTTCAGTGTAACTGTGTGTTAGTCATAAAAAGAAAATGAAGAACATACTAGAACTTTTACAATGTATAAACTTCAAAGGAGATAAAGTCATGCTAAAAACAGGGCAGGAAATTCTCTTCTCACCTTTCTTTAGCACTCAAGATTTAATCTACACATGCACCTTCTACTAAAGAAGGTGTGATACATGGGGAAATCAACCACGCTACAGAAGACACGGCTCTGTTGATATAGGGGAAAAAAACCACCCCCCCCAAAAAAACCCCACAACCCAAAACCAGAAGACACAAAACCCCCCAAGCCAAACAGGCACATTTTCAACCAGCTGCTCAGAGAAATAAATGACTTTGTAATTATGTTAGAATGAAAATGATGAAGTAAAATATCTGACAATGTTATAAGTATTGTAATAGGTCAGAATTTATGAGTGAAAAAAAACCCCAACCAAATCAGCAATGAGACTGCAGACTTCATTCAACAGCAAGTTACAGTCTTTGGATAAAGAAATCTCTAGCATTTGGTGTAACTGCTGATGTTTCCTATCACATAGGTCTATATTACACCTTCTCAAAAAGAAAGGGATACTTATGAGTTTGTATATTAGCATAGTAAAGGGTGGAGAAATATCAGACTCTTTCTAGATCCTAATTCCCAGGCACAGTCTAACTACTGGCAGGATAGAACAGCCATATAGTAATTACAGGAAAGGCAAAGAAAACTCAGGGGTACACTACCAAGGCAAAGGAGATCCTATCACTCACGACAGACCATCACCCAGCTGTGTAGAATTCCGGAAATCAAATGCTTTAATTTACTTACAGGCCAATAACATGGATGATGCAGCAGGTGCAGTGAAAGCATCTATGCTGTGCTGCAGTAATACAAGAGAACTGTTCCCTGTTCCACTGCTGTGGTTGAAGGTAAGTCCCTTATGTTTTCACCAAAACATCTTAAAATAATTGACACTCACCTTCAGTTTAATTGTTCCTTTATCTAAAATGAGAGAGAGAAAGCACATTATTCTTCTCAGGCTAAGGTACTAACATTTTACATTTGCAGTAGAAGGACCTGACTTCTTTTGGGACTTGAATAATTCTCCAAACAAGTGCTCATAGAATCTATTTTGATTGCTGGATACAACTATATCTAAGGTTTCTCTTTAGCATATGTCGTCCACATGTGGCAGCATCACTCCCTTTGAATTACTTAGCAATTGTCAGCCAATTTCAAAGACAACAAGAGGAGGATAAAACCAGAGACAATCTGTTCCAAGAAAGGAAATGGCTTTTGTATAACTCCCAGTTTTTACGTATAGAGGGGTTAAAACATGATGGTTAAAGAGCCCGATTGCCCAAGTCTTACCTACTTTACAGCTTACACCACTACTAGCAGTGGTAGAACAGCACTACTGGACTTCATCTGCACTAAATTCATTCAGTATTAAGTTGGACATACTCAAAACACCTTTTGTCTTTATACGCAGGACAGAGGTATCTGTCTTGGATTTGTGCACTTATCCAAATGCACAAGTATTACCACCTCTTTCAGCAATACTCAGTCCTGAAGATACAGAAATTGCATTTCCAGCACTCACTTTAAAATAAGGGTAGAAAAGAATGATGATGTTGTAGATTTTGTATCTTTCTTTAAAGTCAACTTATCTTATACTTTATACAGCTCCTCAGTGTCAGGCATTCAGGTTTCAAAAGGAAAGATACTCACTATGAAACTCGAGTATCAATTATGTCTTAGTGTTCCAAAATCATCAGCCTTGGGTGTTTTGAGATCACATACATCAAAACCCCGTTACCACAATCAACTGAGAACATTTAGTAGTAGCCAATGAATTAAACAGTAATTTGCTTCCAGTTCTGTTATCACCTAAAGCAATTCTCTGAGAGATGTGTTTCCACAACACCTCAACTTAGAAACTAATTCTCAAGCTGAGAATTACATGAACTTACCCAGAACTGTTCCGTGGCCTCGCGACACAGTTTCTCCTTTGACTACTAACTGAATCTGGACTGTTGTCTCCTTGACAGAGTTAAAGATAGTTACACTTATAGCTTCCTCAACACCAGAGCGGAAAACAGAAGGTGCTGCAATCAAATAGCCCCTGAGGAGCAAAATTGGAAGTGGATGGTCAAGCACAGCAACAAGAGTGTGATCTTTATTTATAAGCCACTTTATGCATAGCAAAAGGAAAAGAATATTCTGTAACAGATTTGCCCCTGTAGGGTCAATGCTTGTGACAATCAGCAGTCTAGGCCAGTATCTAACAGGCTTAATATGAACACAGAATGCACATAGAAATGAGCAGAGCCTAAGTGGTTTACAAATGCTTAGTATTTAAATAAAGGAGTAATATTGATCTTTATTGCATACATATTATAAATATATATTATATATAAATAAACTAAATATACAACTAGCTAATCATAGAAAAACTGAAGTTCATGAAAAGACAAGGAGGGACCTGAACCTCCAGTAGAATTTTGTAGATAATACCCTGTTTTGAAGCAGCTTAGATACTTCTCACGTTTTACCTCAATTAATTTTCATGGCTGCAACTTGATATACAAAACAAGAAGGGACTCTCAGTGCTGATACTCAGCACTTCCCAAACATCAGGCTCACATACATACGTGTCTCACCTTCCAAACCGTGTAGAAACGGCCCAGAAACTGCAGTTAGAAGACTGGGCTCAAATGCTCAGTTTTACTACCGTTTTCATTCAAACAATTACATCCTGCCAGTTTACAAACCCTGGCAGAAAGGCATCATTTCAGCAAGCACACACACAGTTTTAAAGCCACCCCAGACGACCTCCCATATATGCTACAATCCTTGTGTTTCTGAATGGAATCAGCACCACTCCTCCGTGCTGAATGGCACCGCGCCATGAACTTGTCAACTAAAAGCATTACAGCCCCTGAGCTCTTTGATGCGCTGGGCTGGAAGCAACACATTTACATTCTCTTCGTGACACACCTTTCTGGGGTTTTCTCCTACCCAAAAGGATTTCTTTTGAAACAAGGCAATTCCTCAAGTGACTCTTTAAGCCCAGTTTCTCAGCCCATGACTTTCTACAGTTCCATGAGCCAGGTTGCTTTAGTTCGTGATTAATTATCACTTTGGGATGAGGATGATGGTGTTTTACAGCCCCCCAAGTCATCTTTTACCAAATTCCAAGCCCATGTTTCTCTCTCAGCAGGCCTCATTGCCATGGAGATCCCATTACCCCCAAAGGAAGTTCAGATCCCTGTGGCATTTGAGTTAAATTGCATGGGTTTCTTGCAGATTCAAAACCTTACGGTTGCCAGGTTTGAAAATTCATTAGGACAATAATAAACAACAATAGAGTTACTACTTAGCCTGCAAATTCTTGGTAAGACAGACATAGCTGATCTAGTTGCAGAGGGAGAAGGAGTACCAGCTGCAGCCAGTATGAGCTGATTAGATTCAAACTGTCACACAAGCACAGCACTAAGGTGCCATATGTGAAGCACATGTATTCACATTGTTCTGAACTGCTGCAGCTCCTTCTGAAGTATCACTCTCTTGATACGGTCATTTAAATCACTTGATAAATGGTGTTTGAATGTTCAGTATTTAACTTGGCAATTAAACAGTTAACTTGACAGTGACTGGACAGATCCTTTAAGCACATTTGACTAACAGCTCTGTCAGGTTATGCTAAAACTTGGCAGGACTGGAAACATTTTTTAGTAAGAAAGTGAAAATAAGTTCTCCATGGCACTCTGTTAAGGCAGCTATTCATGATGCTGAGTGGCTATAATAAGCTAGGGTTAAAGAACAAAGCAAACCTTAATCAAAGTTAACCTAAACACACTGGAACGAGCTGTGGATTCAATTTCTACAAGCCAGAGGACTTGCCCCGCAGTGCAATGTTTCTCCCTGGATGGTTTTCCCCACAGGAATGCTCTTCGGGAGCAACCAACGTTACCTTCACCCATCCCAAGCACAACAGCAGCCCCTGCGCAACACCCTGGATTCCTTAAATAATTGTTTGCAGATAAAAGC
>NW_009922844.1:0-17686 GCF_000696875.1 Nestor notabilis | reverse complement strand
GGGCAGCGCGGGGCAGGGTCCTGTGCTGTCTGCTCAGACACTGCTCTGCAGCAGCCTTGACCTAGAGAGAACAGCACCTATGGAAGAGAGAGGAGAGTGGAGGAAACATCCCTACAAGGGTAAGCAGGAGCAGACAGCTCGCTCCTAAAGGACAACTGAGTACAAATGTGCATTGGGTGATGCAGCAGACGGATGCTGTGACAAGCATTGGGATCCAGTGCTTGTACCCTCAGGGCTGCCAGGCACTTGCTCTGCCTTCCCTGAGCAATACAGGGGCTGCTGGTGGCCACAGGGTTCGGCAGCACCGCGACCAGCTCACAGGGAGCAGAGCAAAGCCAGCGTGCCTACGTGTGCAGAACACTGGGCAGACACGCTCCAAAACACCACGAGCTGCCAGCTTCACATTCCCAACCTTGTGTTCCTTATGATTTACATCAGGGTAAGTTACAGGCGATTCAAGCCAAGGAAAGTTTCATTTCATCACTGAAGTGTTTCCTGGAAGCAACAACAAGCGACTGCAGAGCGGGGATAAGGCAGCGCTGGTATCAGGCTGGGAACACGCCACCGCAGGGTCCCCCCACCCTGCAGCCCCGCCAGACACGGTGCCTCCGGGTGCTCCACGGGGCACATGGTGCCAAGGCATTCCCCAACGGGCAGCACCACAGTCCTGCTGTGAGAAGAGAAGAGCTGGAGCCTCAGCCCCTGGGACATAGTGAGGCTGCTGGGGACCCCCAGCCCCTGTGCTGCTCTAGCACTGAAACCGAAAGCAAAGAGGAAACCTTTTCTCCTTGGCTGTAACAAGGGCTGTGCATGGATGAGACAGGCAATGGGACAAGTTTTGGGACAGGATGGCCACACTCTGCTCCATTCCCTCTGTACCTGCCAGCATCACTTTGCTGTGAGCAAGGGACAGGACTCATGGAGCGGGAGCTGCTTGCTGGGGAAGCAGAAGACAAGCAGTTGACGGGGCATCCTTCCAAACACCTTACTCTTCTCTTTGCACCCCAGAGAGAGGAGCAGGGCAGCAACCTCGCTGCTCCTGGGGTGCGAGGGTACACTGTCCTCAGGGGACTCCTGTTTGGGTGCTGAGCGTGCAGGCAGCGTTTTAAATACCAGTAACAGCCCAGTATCAACTCCCCGGCCAGTCCTGCAAGGGCCAAGCCAAACAGATGCTGCAGAGGAGAGGATCCAAACAGTTAAGGTTTCCTGTTAAGCCCCACAGCTCTATTTATGACTTAACCACCATTCAAGACCTTAAAGAAGCAGTTTTTCTGGTGCAGGAGCCCAGCAGCCCCTTTGCTCCCCTTCCCTCTTGCCCTCTGGCCTCGCTCCAGCCTGAGGAGCTACGGAGTGATTAACAAGGGGCTTCACTCCCATGGGGGGCCGGGGCTTTCTGCACAATGGCACCACTGACGTTAACACAAACCAGCTTTTTTCCCCCCGGGAACAGTGTCTGGGTTATGCTGAAGGTCAGGAGCACCCTTCTGCAGCCTTTCCCCATGTCTGTGCCAAGGCAGCGCTGGAGGCCAGCACAGACCAGCCAGCAGACAGGGGTACCCCTTGCACGAGGCTCTGAAAGAGGTTTTTAAGTTTGCCCAAATGAAAAACCACAGCAAACAATTAACCTCAACCACTGCAGGCTACAGTTTGGGGGGGGCAGCAGGGAAAGGAGGGACAGGACAAGGGGAATGGCTTTAACCTGCCAGAGGGGAGATTGAGATGAGCTCTTGGGCAGAAGCGGGGGAGGGGGCTGAGGCGCTGGCACAGGGTGCCCAGAGAAGCTGTGGCTGCCCCATCCCTGGCAGTGTTCAAGGCCAGGTTGGACACAGGGGCTTGGAGCAACTTGCTCTAGTGGAAGGTGTCCCTGCCCGGGGCAGGGGTTGGAGCTGGAGGAGCTTTAAGGTCCCTTCAACACAAACCATTCTAAGATTCATTGAGCTTAGATTAGTAAGTGAAAGTGGGAAGACATAAGCAGAGTGAACTTACCCCGTCAAAGGAAGTTTTCAGCACCTTTGAATCCTCTTATTCAACTGAGACCTGTACCTTCAGCCACTGACCCTGTTTCTGATCACACTCGGTTTTGCACTACAAAGCTCACCCATCATGCCTTCTGTAACAGCTAATCTTGATTTCTGCATCCCAAAGTGAGTCATGATGAGCCCGGACTTGCTCTGCTCGGGGCAGCCAACCTGCCTTGGGAAGGTGGCCAGGAGAGGGGAAAGGTGCATTTGGGAGGAGCAGGGCAGTCGAGACAGAGGAGAAACACCCCGGTACCGTCCTACCCATGGAGGCTCTTCGTCTCTTGCCTATGGAAACAGGGCTCAGAGCTGTCCAGATCCCAGCCTGCTCCAACGAGGGGGGCCTGAAGGAAGCCATTTGGAGAAAGGGAGAAGTGCTGCTTCCTTGCTGGGAGGGAACAGCCACGGGTGGGAGTCTGGGGCTGCCCCACTTGGCTGGCAGCTCCCCACAGCAGGGTTGGGGTGAAGAGCGCTGCTGCAGCCAGCCCCTGTGTAGCCAGCAGTGACACTGGGCTCTGCGGCGTGAACCAGCCTTTGTTAACAGGCAATCCCCCAGGGACAGCGCTTAATTATTTATTTTCCTCATCACAAACGGCCCTGTTGTGCGGTTTGGTTTTGATCTTTTCCTGCTGGAAGTGATTCCGTAACTCCAGTGCAGTCAATGGAGTTTCGGTGACATAAACCAGTGTGGGAACAGCCTCTCGCTGCTGGGGTATGCATAATGCAATTAAAACTTCTCCCGTCCTGTGCAGCCATGCGATCACATCCTTCCTACCATTACGTCGGCTCCCGGGAAGGAGAACTCCTTTGGAGCTGCCTTTATCTCCCTGCCCAGCACACATTCAGAGTGGGACAGGGACCAGGCGGGTCATTCATTTCACTTGGAAACTGGGCAAAGGGTCTAATCACTGTCCCAACATTCAAGTACCAGAGAAAGGCTATTTACATTTGACTTGAGAGCACTAAACCAAAACCAAATAAGCAGCTTTTCAGTGTGTCTGGGAGAATTAACTGTTTGCAGTGGGGAACTAGAGAACGCAGCCAGAGGACACGCCGTGGCTCAGAGCCTGCAGACCCACAGCTCCTCTCCGTGAGGGGAATATCCCCATCAGCCCACCCATGTCCTGGCTCCGGCCCCGGCTGCACACTCATGTCTCTGAGGAAACAGAGCTACAGGATATAAACCATCTCAATCCAGAGAGGCAGATTTAGAGGGGTTTCAGTGAAGTGAAACAGAATGAGCCTTTTGAACTGTGGAGCTGTTTTCTCCCATTCAGCTCCACAGACCCCATGCTCTTGAGATTTGTAGTTTCCTTCCAGAAAGGGGCTTGGTGACAGAAGATGCGCACAAAGAAGCACACAGCAAAGTTTGGAGCATTGTCCCTTACCTTCCGCCACCGAACAAAAAGCGGTGTCTGTACAAAAGTTTCAGGTGGCTTTGAGGTAGGAATTCAAATCATCCCGTGGCAGTGTCACTACATGAGAGTGTCCATTGACAGCGGGTAACGGAGCATCAAGCACATAAAACTGGCAGGTATTAGTTGTGCGGCATCGCTGGAAACCATCTGCTAACTTAAATGAAAGCTATTGCGATGATGAATGTGCTTCTGACGTGCGCAGAGAGGCTGGCAGAGGGCAGCTGGGGACCTGGTGGATGGCTTGCAGAGCACTATTGTGTTATTACCCTCTCCCTCTTTCCGAGCTTCCTGCAAGCACGCAATGGGGCAGCAAACCCGGGAGGAGCTGCCGTCATTAAATGCAGCTCAGGTACCACTGACTTTTCCCCAACTTGGCCAGGGTGGCAGCTCCTGGGAGACCACGGGCTATGAATTCCTAATCAGTGCTGTAATTAAAACGGGAGCCAGCGCCAAGCCAGCCTCCGTTAACCTCCACGAGTTCGGCTTGTTTGGGCACAGAAGATGAGGCGTTGGATGAACCTGCAGTTCCCCTCCTGAGGCCTGTCTGGGTTGAGTTTGGGCTCAGCCAAGGAGTGGGGCACGGGCTGTCCCCAGCAGACTGGGCTCACACAGACAGAGACATCCCTCCCTGTGCGGGTGCTGAGGCGCTGGCACAGGGTGCCCAGAGAAGCTGTGGCTGCCCCATCCCTGGCAGTGTTCAAGGCCAGGTTGGACACAGGGGCTTGGAGCAACCTGCTCCAGTGGAAGGTGTCCCTGCCCGGGGCAGGGGTTGGAACTGGATGAGCTTTAAGGTCCCTTCCAACACAAACCAGGCTGGGATTCTGTATGTTTGTGAGCATAGACACACAAGTATACACCTGGTGTATTCTCAGTCCCACTGACCCACCACCCTCCTCCTCGGCACCCCAGTGCCAAAGGCACTGCTCTGCTGCTGAGAAATGCATTTGTAAGGAAATACATTTGCAAGACACAAGATCTTTGCATGCATCCAGTAAAAAGGGAAAAAACGCTTACAAGGAGCTCAATGTCCTCAAAGTCCAAATTTACCAAAAAAGCACAGTAATTGCACATAAATAGAGGTATTTAAAGCATCTAAAATATCTACAGCAAACCAGCCCCTTGCCAAAAGGAATTATTCAATAAATAATTCAGTGGCTCTGAGAAGATCTTGCTTTACACGCTTATAATGCTTCAAAGAGCAAAACCCACCACCCAGCTGGCTGGAGATGCCCCATGCTCAGAGCCATGCCACCAGCTCATCCTCATCCCCCTGCATTGGGCTCACCTTTTCAGCTGCTGATGCCAAACCCCCCAAAAGCTCCATTCTCCAGTCCCACACCTCCTCCCTGCACTCAGGAGCATGGATCTGAGCCAACCTATAAATACCTTTTGCAGCCCTGAGCAGCGGTACCCTGCAGCCACCGTGACTCATGTGTACAGGAAAGCTGAGACCGGGATCCTGGTCCAGATCTGCCACTCAACTGGATAAGGAAGCATTAGAAGCCTGTACAAGTATATTTAAGTTTCCTACCAGAACGAAACACTCTTTGATGTCTCTGAAGTCTCTCCATTCCGTGGGTTACGGCGATGAGAAAGCTCCTCTGACAGCTGAAATGTCCTTAAAACGTTACCCAGCGCCAGCATGTGATGAACCAGTCACAAGGTTTCATTCATCAGGATAAAAACACCAGCCAGTTGGCCTCAGTGGTTGCAGAGGATGAAGTTCAGATGGCAAAACCCACCTTGGATATTTTACCCTGGATCCCTCATTACACTTGTCTCATCCCTCTCATCCCATTGTGGCTGCTGTGTGCTCACCCCAAGTGGGCTCCCATAATAATTCCAAGCTAAAGCATAACCCAGCCAGAACTAAAAGCAAAGCCCCAGAGCTGTCTGGTTTTCTGCCTCTTTGGTCTTCTGCCTGCAGCTCTGTCAGAACAGCTCACACAACCCAGCCAAAACCAGCTCAGGGCTGGGAAACCACAGCCTGATCCTTCCCTGTCCACTTCCTAGGTCAGGCAGCACAGCCCATGGGAACACCACATGGAGGTGACCAGAGCAGGGAAAGAACCAGCCCTTCAGCCTCATGGCAGAGCTCACAGGCACCAGCGACTCCTGCGCAGGTTGCTGGGGCTCCTATGGAAGCATGTGCCATCATGAAGCGAGGCTGTGCCCTGTCCCTGCTCTTGCCAGGGCTGGGCTTCAGCTCTGGAAGCTGCTTGCAGAGCATCTGCAAAGCTCCCTCTTTTCCAGAGGTACCCGGGATCATTTGTAAACCTGAGGTACTGTGAAGATGGGGTTGGCTGGTTTGGGGTTGGTTTGGGGGGTTTGTGTGGGTTTCTGAGTGACGCTGATGGGCGACTGTCCCATTTTCTGTGCAGTTCTTGAACGCCGTGTGACGAGGCAGCGAGCAAACAGCTTAAATAATCGTATAAAAATAGTTATCTGGGGCAGAGCACAAAGAGAAACCCTGAATGGGGAGGGAAGAGGCAGCTGCACCCTGACAGCCCGCTCTGCAGAGCACAGAGACGAAGGTGCTGCGCACACATCCTGGTGGTTTGTTGCCAGGCAAAGTTCTGATGTTTGCCTTCAAGTATCGACTGGATTTAACCAAACCTCAGCACCCTCTGTAGAGGCTGTGCTCCAGCCAGGAACCCAGGAACCTGCAGGTTCTGTGGCAGTGCAGGGGCCAGCCATAGGAAGAAGGAGGGAAAAGAGGGTCCGCAGGGGCCAGCCATAGGAAGAGGGAGGGAAAAGAGGGTCCAACTGCAGCACCCAGCGGGCTCAGGGAGTTCAGTTCCAGACCTTGCTAATCCCCATTTCATCATTCTAGTTTCTTTTCCCCCCCTCTTTCCTTTATGAAAAACACACCTTTCATTGCTGCACGATCACCTTCAGCTTCCAGACAGAACAGACAGAACCAGGACTGGGTGGAGGAAAGGAGATTCAGGTGAAGTTTTCCATCCAGAAGGACACAGGTATTGAGAAAGCGTCGTCTTGGCTCTTCCATTACACCAGGTTGCTCCAAGCCCCTGTGTCCAACCTGGCCTTGAACACTGCCAGGGATGGGGCAGCCACAGCTTCTCTGGGCACCCTGTGCCAGCGCCTCAGCACCCTCACAGGGAAGGATTTTGTCCCAGTGCTATAACAGAGCCAGACTCATGGATGCAGCGAGGGCAGCTGCAGACCTTGGTGGCTTGCATGGCGCAGGGTGGCTTCATTTAAGGCTGGACCTGCAGCACATGGTCACAGGGACTAGGCAGCCCACAGAGGCTGTGATGCTCCACCACATCCCAAGCTATGAACGGATGGCACTGCGAGTCCTGCCAGCACAACCACTCCTTCCTTCAGCCCCTGTTGCCATTGCCATTCCCACCCACCCGTTCCCAGCATAGATATTTGGGCAGTGGCCCATGGAATGGTGCAGGGGGACTGATCCAGCTGCAAAACCTTTTTGGGTTTGTCACTGCTGTTTCTTTTGGCAGCAGGACCAGAAGGAAGCAGGTTCTGAACAACACTCGGAGCATCCTGCGTGGCCACTGCTTTGTAGCCAGGAAAGCGTGGCAGCCCTGCGAATGCATCATCCACAGTGATGCAGAAACCGAAACAAGCTTATAACAGACCTTCCATAACGCTTAAGAGATGACCAAGAGCACACTCAGAGCTAGTGCTGCAGAGGGTAGGAAAGAGGGGGAACACTTTGTACACTACTTCCCAGCCAAGCATTAGCCTGTGCTGGTTCACAGGGGGCTCAAATTGGACTGAAGCTCGTACTTGGTCAGATCTCAATTTCATGTTGCCTCCAGTAGTACCAGCAGTTATGAAGGAAATGTTTCCAGCAGGGCTGAGCAGGCCAAACTGCAGCTGGCATTGCCTGCAGCCATCAGGATGATGGAAATCCAGCCCGTTGCTGTCTGCGGGATGCTGCCCACGCAGTATCCCACAGCAGATGATGTAGACTGAGTCTGAGACCTTGTAGCTAGTATCACGTAACAGCTAAGCACTGTCTTTATTATAAGGAGCAATTCTCTTTAAGGCAATATTAAGCTTGAAGAGCTCCAAAACAGTGACCTACCACTGCAGTAGAAGCAGAACCACACAGTGAACGAGCTAAAAGCCCCTCTGCCAGCTGTGTGCCAGATGTGAGCCCATCAAGTGTTATGATGGTCACACTGGAATCTGAAACTGGAAAATGACATTGAAAATGGGAGCTTAAAAGAAGTAACAGCAGTGTCAAGATCTAACTATAAAAGATACAGTCGCATCCCTCACATAAGCCAGCTATAATTAGACCAGATTAATTACCAATCAAGCACCCTGTGAGTTGCAGTGCTGCTCTGAAGGACCTGTCCATGCAGATGGGAAGGAGTGAAGGGACCCCAAAGGTGTAAGTGCAACATGGAGGGAGCAGGGGCTCATCCAGACCCCGTGCACATACAATGTGACCACTAAAATCATGCCCAGGCTTTGTCCCAAAACAACCTACCAGCTGATGGTGGCGGCTTTGATCGAGGCTTATTTGGCAACCTGGCAACGCAATAAGGGGCAAGGAGAGAAGGGGGCAGGTGATCTGCTGAAGGACCTAAGGAGAGCAGCTCCCTCTTGGTGCTGCAGGTGGGCTGCAGGCAGGGGACAGGCAGCAGGAGCCCAGCACGGAGCCTTGCGCGCTGCCAGGGCCCCACGCCAGCAGCCTGCGGTGCCGCTGAAACATGGTGCCCACAACCAGCCCGAGCTGCTCAAAATAATCTCTGCATATTTTCTGTGCGCGAAGTGTCACGGTGCTGTTAAAGGAACACGGCTTCGTGCTGCTTCTGCGCGTGTGAAGCCGGTAAAACCCGGCTGACTGCTGCAGAAACAGTCACATCAGGGAGCACTCTCACCACACGGACAACAGCGAACAACCACGTTTGGTGGGTGCAGAAGACGTCCCAAGGAGGCCCCGCAGATGCTCACAGCCACCTCAGTGCGTGTACACAGTGCCCAGGCCAGACAGCTCCAACAACAAGCTGGGAACCTCCAGGACCATCTCTGAAGCCCCTGAAAGCATCCTTTTCACATCCCCAACCCAACCTGCATCGGAATGACAAAGGGTGGGATGCACCAGAGACTGGCACATCCTAACGCAACACGGGAAGCAAGAAGCCACACTCAATGCCAACAGTGGGTATTTGATGCCTACAGAGAAGGTTTCCACACTCTGTGCCTAACACCAGGGTACAACCCTATAGGTTCTAGCACACCACACACTGGCAGGCTTTTTCCCACGTGGATGGAGCATGCACATGGTTACGTGTGAATCCACAGCATTTGGTTAGGAACCCCACCACGCAGTACATTTAATGCTTGTATCCTGCCACTGTGACAGAGCTTTGGCAGGGGCACACATCAACCACCAGCACTCGAGATCCCACAGCAGCTACACCCGTTGCTGAGAACGGAGCTTTAAGTCTGGGTGGCTGAAACCCAACATACAGAAAGCCTACAAACCAGCAGGGTGTCATATGCTTCTCTGGGCACCCTGTGCCAGCGCCTCAGCACCCTCCCAGGGAAGAGCTTCTGCCCAAGAGCTCATCTCAGTCTCCCCTCTGGCAGGTTAAAGCCATTCCCCTTGTCCTGTCCCTACCTCCCGTGTCCAAAGCCCCTCTCCAGGTCTCCTGGAGCCCCTTTAGGCACTGGAGCTGCTCTAAGGTGTCCCCTTGAGGAGCCTTCTCTTCTCCAGCTGCCCCAGCCCAGCTCTCTCAGCCTGGCTCCAGAGCAGAGCTGCTCCAGCCCTCGCAGCAGCTCCGGGGCCTCCTCTGGACTCTCTCCAACAGGTCCACATCTTTACTATGTTGTGGGCCGCAGAGCTGGACCCAGGACTGCAGCTCAGCCACAACTGAACAAGTTTTCAGGTCTCTGCAGAGCTCCTGTGGTCGGAAACAAGCCCTTACACGTGGGGCCGGGAGTCTGGGACAACAAAGCCCAGACCAGCAGAGCCCTCCCCAGGGACCAGCTTCCACCGCTGCATCCACCTGCCCCTGTCCCCGCTGTGCGGGCAGAGCTGCTGGTACCCGGGGTCCCCAGGCCCCGGGATGTACCCCTGCGGTGGGGATGGAGCCGGAGGTCCCCAGCCCATGCGGGACCGGTGCCGCTGCCCCCGGCGCTGTGATCACCATCCAGGGCCCCTCTAACATCGGAAACAGGAAACTGCAAAGCCACAAACTCTCTGGCGCTTCGGCTTCACCCGCCGCATCGCGACCCCGCGAAACGCGGCCGAGCCTCTGCTCCCGCAGCTCTGCACAGACACGTCCCCGCATCCATCATTTTGGGGATGGGGGCGGGGGGGAATTACCCGGCCCAATAACGGCTGAACCGAGGCTGGGCGAACCCCCGGGTCCCGCATGGAGCCCCCGGGGCCCTGAACCGACACTTTAAGACTTAAATATTCAACCCAAGCGCGCACTTACCGGCTCCGGGGAACCGGGCCCCTGCCCGCCGTCAGCTCATGGCTGGCGTTGTGTCCTTGGTGAAGAACTGCTGACTCCAGGCCGGCCCACCCCCTTCCCATCTGCAAACTGCTGAAAGAAGTTAAGCTCGGCTAAGATCAGCTTAGGCGGCATTAGCAGCAGTGCCCCCGTAACCCTTGAGGCACCGGACGCTCCGCATCATCCTGGCCGTGGGAGCCTTGTTCTGCGATGGGCAAAGCTCATCCCTTCTGGTACTGAATATTGCATGGGTTTGACACATCCTGGGAGCTTAACAGCTCGAGGGAAGGATTCTGGATGCAGAACTGCATACAGCCTTCCTGCGAGGGCTCAATGGGAAATGAAAGATAGAATTATTTCATGGGCGGGTTTTGGGGAAAAAATCATCATAACATGAAGTTTCTGACACTCAGAAAGCCTGAGTTGCCAGTCCCAGATTAGAAACTTCACAGCTTGAGTAGAATAAATGTAAATCATCTGAATCAGTAAAAGGGTAAGAGGATAACTACTGCCAGCATCATCCATATATATATCTATATATATATATGTATGTATCTATCTCCTGATCTTGAAGGTCCCTTCCAACCCTAACCATTCTATGACTGCATTGATACATATATTAAAAGCAAAATAAAAACCTGGCATTTAAGCCAAACCCTTTTCTTTTTGTTGTTAATTTACACTGATAATAAAAACTTTGTGGTTCATTCGTGGTATAAAATTGCTAATACTTCAGATTTGAGAGCTCTGGCTGAGACATTTTTCCTCACTGAAAGAACATTCCTTTCAGCTGAGAGCCAACAGGCTGCTTGCTTCCAGCTCCCCACCTCTGAGCAGAGATAACACGGGGTGTGTGGCACCAGGAGCCTTCTCACCATATCACCACAGTGAGCTACTGTTGAGTCCTTCTCAGAATTGGGGCACCAGCGGGGTCCAGGGATGGATACCTGCTCTGGGCATAGGGAAGTTACTGTTTTCTTCACCTCTCTCTTTTTTATCTGAAACCATATACAGGCTGGATCTCCACGATCACTTAGCTGAGCACAGGGGCAGATGCTGACCGAACACTCTCACCATTACTATAGTTAATAAAGTTTCTGTCTGACCCGTCCTATACTTGCCACACTGAGCACAATGCAGAATTCTCCCAGAACACTTCATGAATGAAGAGAATTTAATGAGATCTCAGGCAAACATCACTCCTTTGAGCTCACATGTGGGTATGCTGCAATCAGGCTCTCATTCACCAAATCACCAGGGTAGAGCGGGGGAGAACTGGCCTAAATGGTCTGCAGGTGTAAATCAGCATCACAGTGCTGGTTTAATGGCACTCAGGTAAGGAATCCAACAGGCCCAGGGCTTCAGTGCCTGCAGCTGCAGATACAACACGGCCGTGTTCATCACGGAGCTCCAAAGGGATGTGGGAATACTGATTTTAAACAAATGTGGGATTAAAACCAAGGTGCTGTGCTGTGTTTGTTCACAAGAGCTCTTCTTTCAGGCTCTTCTTGGTAAGGGATGCTCTTGAGTATTCCCTGCCCGCGGATACTCAAAGTGAACTCCTTCGGTGACACTTCCTTTTCCCCTGACAGCAATAACCAGTGGTTGCATTGTCTGAATGTTTTTAAACACTCGGTTGGTTTCCGATCGGTGTTTATTTTGTTAACTGAAGTGGCAATTCGGGTATTTGTATTTTGGTTTCTAGTCACTTCCGCTTTCTGCTTTCACACCCTGCAGCTCCCCGTGCCTGGCACTGCTGTAAATGGCTTCTGCTCTCTTATTTCCACAGGGGTTTTCAAGCCCCCCATGAAGACATTCCTGTCCGTGCTAAATTCTGCAAACTCTCCTCAAATCCCTGCTGCACATGAGCGAGTTTTCAGTTCAGGGGGTACAGACACCTTTCTGCTACCGCCTTCCTCTCCAGCCCCATTCCCTCCTGCAAAAGCAGCCTTTAACCCCCCCCCCTTTCTGGCTATTGTAGGACTCTAAGACACGTTAAGACACTGGAGCAAGGTTTCAAAGGGTTAAAGGGGGGAAGGCCCTCAGACAGCCCATTCTTCAGCCTCAGTGACCCAGAGCTTTTGCCTTTTCAAATGTATTTAAGCAAATAAAGTGAATAGAGGATATGCAAATGCCTTTTCCGAAAGGAAACACAGCGCTGAATTGTTGTTGGCAGGTCAGAGCATCACACCACCCTCAGCAGCCTCTCAGCTGCCGGGATTTGCCCGGCCGGGGGGAGGCTGCACAAAAACCCCTTTTCAGGCACAATAAAACCAGAGTTCGGGGAGAAGGTCTCTGGGGCTGCTCCCCGCGTGGTGCGGGGACCCCCACGGCAACACGCACAGCGGGTTCTGTCCCTTCTCAAAGGTCCAGCGGGCATCAGGGTTGGGGTGACCTCTCCCGAGCAGGCTGCGCCCAACCGGGGGTTCGGAGGAGCTACATGAACATGTAGCAGAGGAAAAAAAGCCTTAATTGGGTCATTTGGAGTTCTGGAGAGTGGTTTTACCTAAAACTGAACGGGGTTGGGGATACTAAGTAATACATGTTTAGCGTTTAAAGAGAGATTCTAATATCATCATAGAACCCCAGACCAGTTTGGGTTGAAGGGGCCTTAAAGCTCCTCCAGCTCCAACCCCTGCCCCAGGCAGGGACACCTTCCACTGGAGCAGGTTGCTCCAAGCCCCTGTGTCCAACCTGGCCTTGAACACTGCCAGGGATGGGGCAGCCCCAGCTTCTCTGGGCACCCTGTGCCAGCGCCTCAGCACCCTCCCAGGGAAGAGCTTCTGCCTCAGAGCTCATCTCATTTCCCCTCTGGCAGGTTAAAGCCATTCCCCTTGGCCTGTCCCTACAGGCCCTTGTCCAAAGCCCCTCTCCAGCTTTCTCGTAGCCCCTTTAGATGTTGGAAGACTGTTATAATGTCTCTCATCCTTCCTACCATCACCAAAACCCACAGCAGTGGGAGTGGTGAACACTGACTTGGAGTTTGGCCTCTAGAAGACGGGTTTATA
The DNA here is from genome assembly GCF_000696875.1 of Nestor notabilis. Classification (NCBI taxonomy): domain Eukaryota; kingdom Metazoa; phylum Chordata; class Aves; order Psittaciformes; family Psittacidae; genus Nestor; species Nestor notabilis. The sequence goes on along the minus strand of NW_009922844.1, from coordinate 4,778 downwards.
CAGGTGACGGCCTCTGCCACAGACAACAGAAGATAAAATACCCTTCCTTGGGCTTGTTATTTCTCTGAATCAGCCGGTATCTGACCACTGGTACAGCATTCCCATCAGACAGGATTCGCTGCTCCCTGGACCAAGTGACACACTTGACCTCAGTGATCAGAGGCCAACTCCTCCAACACTGATTTTGCAGCAGTTGTGAAGTGGAAACTGTTCACTGCACTTTATATGTGGTGTTCCTGAGATTGTATCTACACCACAGCAGCCACATGTTGAGCAAATGGAAATGTGAGCTGCAGTCTTGCCACACCATAGCACACAGGTCTAAATATAAAGACTTTTCCTCCCTTGTTTGGGGGTTTCCCAACGAGATGGTGATTTCCACTGAATGCCACTTTTCATTTTTGACAAGTGACTCTTTCTTCCTGTGGCGCAAAAGAAAATGACTTGGATGAGGTGGTTGGATTCATCTTTCCACATTTCGGAGAGTGGTGTACCACAGTAAGCACCACTTCTACCACGGAATGCAGTCAAGCACCTTGTGTGGCTAACGGGGGAGCTTTGGGGACAGCGAGTGCAACCTCTGGGGTTTGTGGGGGAAATCACTGCAGGGTCTTACCAAAACCTGCCTGAATTGAGCCCATGCAGAGCAGGGGCTGTATTTTTAGCCATACTTTTCCAAGGCACCTACTACACATTGTAGCCACATTATGCCCAAGCAGCGAGTAAGGAGTGCGCAAAGCATGGCTGCAGCAGGGAGCTTGGGGACCAGCGCCGGGGCCCTGAACTATCCCCTGTGGCTTTAAAACTCTTTCCTCACTAAAATTCCCTGTTCGTCTCAGCCTCACCCTTTCTCGCCACCAGCCACCAAGGTTTCCTTAGCAGAGTCTTCAGTAGAATGGTAAGATACTTATAATTTTACCTATTTGAGCAACCTGGTCCAGCAGAAGGTGCCCCTGCCCATGGCAGGGGTTTGGAACTGAACGAGCTTTAAGGTCCCTCCCAACCCAAACCAGTCTGTGATTCTATATACAGAGCATAAGGAAGAAGCCGAATCCGGCAAAGCCTCCAGCCTGCTGCCTCCTCAGCCTCAGATCACCTTGAAGGCTCCATGACAATGTTTATGGTCCAAGGAGGACTCGACACAGTAAATAGGTTGTCATCAATAAGTGCTGGTAGCACACTGCAGCAATCAACCCAAGCCCAGCAAAACATTCACCTGTATCACACTGTACAACAAGTTCCTTGGAGTCTCCAAAAAAAGGTTTGCAAAGACTCTGAATCAGCACATCTGGGAAGAAAAGCTCCTGGAGAGCTCAGCACAGCTCACAGCAAGGTGCAGGAAGGGGTGCGAGGGCTCCCACTGGGGTTTCATGGATTTGAGAGATAGATTGCAAGCAATATTATCCATATTGGAAAGCCACGTGCACTCTTATATACCTTAATCCACTGTGTTTGACTAGTTTCTAGGGTAAGAGGGAATCTGAGTTCAGGAGCCCTGCTGTTCAGAGGGAGAGGAGAAGAGGACAAAGCAGTTTGGGTACTGGTACCTTCCCAGAGGGGATAAGGCTGCAAAGCTGCTGGAACTGAGTAATTCAGGTGCCCTCCTGGTACCTATAGCCCTGCAGGGATGGCAGCAGGGACAGATGGACTCCAGTGCCAAGGACCTGCTGGGCTTTGGCTTGGCATGGTAGCACAGGAGACAGAAATAGCAGTGATGGAGGAAACTCATTACTTATATTGATCCATCACCAAAGAACACATGCAGAGCACTTAAAAATAAAGGAATGTATTAATAGATGTTCTTCTCTCCCGTTCATTTCTGGTCAGGAGGAGAGTGATTAAGTCGACTGTTTTGTTTGGGTCTGTATGAAGAAATCATCCAACAAAGCCAAGAAAAGAGCTGCCCTGGATGCCTGTGCATCCATCAAGAGGTAAATGCCTGTGTCACGTTCCCTACCCTCACTCTTTCAGCCTCACCCAGGCATGCCTCCAGCTAGCTCGCAGTTATTCAGGTGCTGGCTGCCACCATGCACTGATGAAGGAGGAAGATGCTGGTGTTTCTCTCAAAGAGCTCTCAGAAATGTATTAACAAGGGAAGGTTTAAACCCTGTGGTGCTCTGCAGCCTTTGGTGACGTCAAAACAAGGGCAATTATACCCTTCCTGATGTAATGCTGTATTTCTTTGTTCCTGGCTTGCTCCCAAGTCAGATTTCCTATTCCTGTGGGTATTCAGTTAATTCAGTTTACCATCTGTCTTCAAAGCTTTCCTCCTCTTTTCATTACTTGAATATATTTGTAATATCCATAGTAGCATGGAGACAAGAATCAAATCAATGTCTAGGTTAGTCCAGAGCAGCAGAGGAAAACTGCTATGTGCTCTTTCACTACAAGCAAGCTGGGAAATCCAAATACATTTACTTTTTCTTTTTGATGGTATCTAGCAACTGTTCAAATGAAGCAGTAATGGAGGGATGGAGAATAAAAGCAACTAAATATACCTCAAAACCCCAGCTTTGCCTCTTGTGCAGCAGCCAGCACTCCATGGGCTGAGCAGCCCTGGGCGCCTGAGATGCTTCACACTCAAAGCACAGCAGGGTATGCTTCTTCTCCAGAGCCCTGAAATCCAGGGCATCATCAAGACTCCCATGTCACAGTGCAAGAGCTGGGTCCAGGAGTGGGGCTGCAGAAGTCCATTGCAACACCAGATGAACCTTCTGCACTGAGAAGTGTTTGGAGATGTGCTGGTGAGGAGAAGGGACATCATAGTGGCAGAATTCCCTTCCTATGTCTCCACACACAAGTCCTTGCAATCACTGCCAGGAGAACAAACCCACTTCTTCCTTGCTCTCAGGGAGGACTGACGCACAAAATGAGGGTGGAAGAGAAATCCTGAGGAGTCTGTGAGGTTTCCTACTTTTACTCAAGGGGAGAGGAGCAAGGGGTGAACTGTAAACCTCCTATTGCTTCAACCAAACAAGCCCAACATGCAAATCCCCAGGGGAAGTTAAGTTTGGTTTATTTAACTAAACCACTCTGTGCATCCATTGGACCATCCAGCTCCTCACACTAGGAAATAATTAGCTTTGTCTCTCTGACTTCTACCATTGTTTCATTGAGATGAACATTACAGACCTGCTCTCAACTAGACAAAACCCTCATAAGCTGTGCCAGGGCCCCACCACCCGCACAGGGAAGATGAGCACAGCATTAAGGGAGGGCACGAGTCAAAGCTGCACTTGAGCAGACACGTGCTTTGAGGTAGCAGGACACACAAGGGAGATGTGCTTGGACTCAGCACAGTAAACACTGTGATGGGAGGTACAGGGATCAATGCCACAGGGTAGACGTGGAGGCCCAAGAGCAGGAGCTTACACAGGAGACCTGATCCCCACGGGCTGGTTCTCCAACTGTTGTCATAAACAAGCCTAGTGTAACCAGTAATATAGCTCAGAGCCATCCCTGGGGCCTTGGAGCCCAAAATACAGTAACAAACGCTTGCCTGCAGCCTTGGAGTCAAGTCCTGCTTCCCGACTCACCCATGCGATTCCCTCTGGGCCATATTTGCACAGTGTGAGTTTTGCTACAGCTCAGAAGCAGCTGATCCAAGCTGCTGATCCCAGCAGCTGAAGCCCGTGACCCTGATGGGAGCCACCAGGATATTTTCAGAGACAAAACTCAGGCCAGTGATATTAGGTTCCCATTTTTTTCAGTGTGAAACATCCCTTTTCTTAACCAAAAATAGCAAATAGGTGAGATTAAATAATTACAATGTTTTCCATTCTTCACATTCCTGCCCTGAATATTCCATGGAAACATAGAACACCAGGTTGGAAGGAACCTCAAGGATCATCTCGTCCAACCTTTATTTGCAAAGCATGGCCTAGACTAGACGTCCCAGCACCCTGTCCAGCCAAATCTTGGAAGTGCCCAGCATTTGGGAATCTACCACTTCCCTGAGGAGATTATTCTAACGGTTGGTTGTTCTCATTGGGAAAAAAAAAATCAGTCATTTACCTATCAGTGCAAAGGTGCTTTCTTTTGAAATCGTTTTTCCCCCTTTGTTCTTTTTCCCCTTGGAAGTGTGCCTGCCTAGAGGAAAGCTGATAGATAAAGGGGGAAACAGCACAGACACTAATGTTACCTTTCCTTAGGAAAGACACTTCACACAGATTCAAAGGATTGGGGCTTGGAGCAACCTACTCTAGTGGAAGGTGTCCCTGCCCGGGGCAGGGGGTTGGAGCTGGAGGAGCTTTGAGGTCCCTTCCAACCAAACCTTTCTATATGATTTTATGACTCAATTTTGAATCAGTGCAGATCATTTCAAGCTAAACCTTCATACACCTCACAGAAAACCTCCCATTTCAGACTGACACCAGTTTCCTAATCCAGACACACTGAATCATTACCTTCTGCCCACAAAACAGCCAGAATCACGATCACCCTCTGTCCAACAGCCGTGATGCCCAAGCATGCACAGTGTAACACACAGCACCGTGATTCCAAAGCACGCACACGTACCCAAGCCCGCTGCCCTATTCCATATCTCGCTACGGATAAAAGGTGTCCTTACAAATTTCCAGGGATGGACCAAGGGAATAACCCCCTCAGGATGGTTTGAGCAGATGATGTAACGCGCTCGGCAGCGCCCGCTGCACCGCGCTGCAGCAAGGCCGGCGGATCAGCCCATTCCCATCCCTGCCCTTCCCACCCTGGAGCACCCGCGATGCCTCTTCCCCGCGCGGAGCCGGAGGGGACGCGGGGAGCTGGAGCAGCGCCCG
>NW_009922843.1:8406-8971 GCF_000696875.1 Nestor notabilis | reverse complement strand
AAGGACTCGTGGCCAGTGTCACCATCCCTGGCACTGGTGGCGGCACAAGCTGGGCCGCAGCCTTCCATGGGCAGGACATGGTTTGCATCACATGAGGCTTTGTTCCGTCCCTTGCTGTGTTTGTTTGCATGTGTGGGCTCTGTCCAAAACACATCTCACAGCTTGAAACCCCCCCATGCATCTTCCCCTTTGCACAGCTGAGCTGTGCTCATGCTCAGGAGCCGAGCGAGGGCGAGTGGAGAGATGGAAATGATTTGTGCTAACAGGGTTCCAAATTTGACGTTGCTTTTCTGGGAACGCCGCAGCGCGCTCATGGGGAGCCTGGCAAGTGCCAGCGCAGGTTCGGATGTGTCCTCGGTGTGGGTTTTGTGATGGTGCCCGGCTGCAGCGTGTGCATGTGGCACCGGGCGGGAGCAGATGTGCTGTGCTGCCTGCAGGGAGGCTGCAGGGCGCTGTTGGTGCGGAGCACTGAGCCTCCTGCGCTCTGCGGGTCGGTTCTGTGCCCGTGCGGGTGTTCGGGCAGTGCTGCTCCCCAGGGAAGCAGTGGCTGGGCGCGCCACAAGCC
>NW_009922843.1:3777-8370 GCF_000696875.1 Nestor notabilis | reverse complement strand
GGTCGTCCCGCCGGGCCGGGGGCAGCCACCACGTGCTGCATCCAGCCTAAAGCCCCTTGCTCAGGGTGAGCAGCACCGTGTCCTGCAGCTGTGGCTGAGCCATGCAAGTCCTTCCCACATCGCCTGGAGCTGGTGCTGCAGCCGCATTAGGGACACTGCTGCAAGGGGATATGGGTGGAATCGCACCCTCCCCGCTGGTGCGATGTCCCAGGCTGGTATGCAGCAGCAGGAGCTGCCATGGGGTCTCTCCAGGACACGGTTCACCAGGATGATGCCACTGCTCCTCTGCCTGTAGGTTTTACAAATGGTATTGGCAATTTCTGTGCTATTTTAGGAAGATCCTTCCAAAAGCAGTTTGTGTTGTGGATAGGCTGAGCTGAGCCTCGGAGGGATGCACGGGATGGCCGGAGCGCTGTGAAATGCGGCGACTGTTGAGGATGTTTTGGAGAGGCAGAACAACCACCCGGCCATTGGTTTTATTTGGTGCTGTACAGAAGCATCTCCTGGTGAATTTGTGGAGCGTTAGGAAGCCTCAGCAGAACATGTTCCACTTTGGATTTCACAGCCCTCTGAGTGCAGGCAGCAAGTGTGAGGCTGTGTTGTCACCTGCCTGCTTTGTTTTATACCATTTGGAAGCCCTTAATCAGTGCAGTTCTCCCAAGCTCTCATCTGCCTCCATATCACAGGGCTTCTCCTTAAAGAAATCCTATCTGGAAGTGAATGAAGCTTTTTTCCACCTTTCCGTCCTCATGCTTCTGCGCTGGCCTCACCGTGCGGGCAGGAGCGTGGCTGCAGCACTGCCCACAGGTGCCATGCAGCCTGCAGGAGGTCCCACCGGGAGCTGACCCTCGCAGGGTCTGCAGATAAGAACCACCACCAGCAGCAGAGGGTTGCTCAATGCACAGAACTTGGAAGTTGAGCAAGTGGCTGCTTCCACTGTGCATTCCCTGGTGTGTGAGCCCAAACCGAGATGGGGAATCCACAGCCGGCTGTGGTGCCGAGGTGCTGCTCCATGGAGAAATGCCTGCTGGCTTTCTGGCTCTGGGGCTGCTGCAGTGGGGCAGGAAAAAGCAGCTGGGGTTTTCCAGTGCTCCTGTTCCTGCTCCGTGCTGGATCCTGTGGCAGAGGAAGGCTGGTGTGCAGAGTCAGCCCTCGGTGGCCCAGCGTTTGCAGATGTAAATGGCAGCAGAGCTCACAGCTGGGCTCTGCAGACAGGAACTGAGCCGTGAAGCACTCGGATGTGCTGTTCAGGGTAATCTGTGTTACGGAGCAGCGCGTCTCGAAGGGACCCGGTTCCTGTTCTGCCATCCACGGTTTCACCAGAAGTACTTCTTCCATGCCAGGGCTTGCATGTCCCTGCTGGGGCTGTGCCTGCACACGGGCTTTGTACCATATCGAGCAGGAAGCCACGTATCCATCGTTGTTGAAGTCGGTGCTGGGCAGCACTCTGTGCCCTTCCCAAAATGACCGGCTTTGGGAAAACACCAAGTGCCTGCTCTTGTGGCAGCTGATGTGCTGAGCTGTGGTGGAGATCCTGAGGCTGGTCCATGCTCGGGCCCATGCACCCACCACACCAGGAGCCACGGGAGCAGGGACAGGGCTGAGCAGAGCAGGGATGCAGGCAGTGGGGCTGCCGAGGGTGTGCAGTGTGCCCCTTGGTCCGCGCCGCCCTCTCCTCGGGCTGTGCCTGCAGCTCTGGGGATGGCTGGTGCTGCATGGGGAAATAAAATACTTTGATTTTGTTTCTTAAGCAAATTTGAGGTTTTGGGGTTTCTCTTGCAGAAACAATCTTTTATTTGCAAATCCCGGCTTTGTGCGTGCAAGAATGGAGCTTGTTGAGGCGCAGGGTTTGGCGTGTGGATTGGGAAAATACTGCTTTTGAAGATACTTAGTCTTTTTTTTCCTAGCAGTTCCTCTTCTCTTTCTCCCTGTTGCATGTTGGGCTCTGACCACCCACATTCACATGGGGAATCTTTGTTCGATTTTGGGAGGGAAGAGTTGTCTTTGCACTGAGCGTGGTGAGTGAACCCGGCGGCTGCAGATGCCTTCCTCCCTGGAGGCAGCAATGCAGAGTAATTAACAAAAGCTGAAGCTGTGAATTGGAGCTGGGGGTTGATTAAAAGGCTGAGGTGTCCCTCAAGCACTGAGCTCTTGGCCCCATTTGGGCAGTGGAGACCACACCAATCCCCATCCATCACTGGGGTCACAGACACCCCTGCAGCTCTGGTACCCATCCCTTGTGGTACAGAGCAGTGCGGGGGGATTCTGCCTTCCGTGCCGGTGTCCCCTCACCCTGCTGCACCTCCCAACCCTGCTCCTTGATCCAGGGGGAACACAGTGAGCCCCTTCTCTCCTGGCTTTAGCAGAGCTCTGCAGCGCGCGGTGGGTACAGTGGGTGCCTCCATCACCGCCTCCTGCCAGCAGCTTTCACTTCAGGCATTTCATAATTAATAAGCCAGTTTGAGACAAAAGCAGTTGCCCTACAGAGGGGTTGGCATTGGAAATGCTTTGGTTTCCATCACTGGACGATAAAATGCCATTGCTGTGCTTGGAACGAGGGGCGGGTGGAGAAGATGCTGCAGATTGGTGGGATTTTTATTATTTCGGGAACACTGTAGCATTAAGTGGGATAATAAAAAGATTTTCTAATCATAACAGCCCCGAGGCAATAAACAAACAGTGCATTTGTGCTGTCAAATGTCTGTTGATGTGATTTAGAGGCTGTTAAAGCGGGCTGACGTGCTGTGTGTGCTCCCGGCCAGGTCTCCCAGGGTGCTGTGCCGGGGTGCTCGGATGGGAGCACGCTGTGTGGCTCAGGGCTTCCACCTCGGCCTTTTCTGAAAGCTGGTGTCTGATCCTCAGGGCATCAGGCTCTGCTGGTTTATTTTTCTAGGTACTCAGCAGTGAGAACAAATTCCACATGTCCCTTCATTGTGCTTTGGGAGAAAAATGGTTTTTAGTGAAAGATCCTTGTGAGTGGCCTCTGGGCTACAGGAATCGCAGAATCCCAGACTGATTTGGGTTGAAGGGACCTTAAAGTCCATCCAGCTCCAACCCCTGCCACAGGCAGGGACACCTTCCACGGTTGCTCCAAGCCCCTGTGTCCAACCTGGCCTTGAACACTGCCAGGGATGGGGCAGCCACAGCTTCTCTGGGCACCCTGTGCCGGCGCCTCAGCACCCTCAGAAGCGCCGAGGTTTGTGGCCTGCAGTGCATCTTTAGCTTTCATAAGCAAGAGCTGTTCTGCTCTTGATATTGCTGTTCTCACCACTTGGTGGGCTGAGAGCAGCTTCTTTCTTCTGAGTGCTGTAGGTGCCATCCAGCAGCTAATCTCACACACACAGAAGTGGGCTCTTCTCGCCGCCCGCAGCCTCGGGCTGTCACTCGCTTTCATCACAGGTTTGTGCAGAGCTCCTGAGCGGCTGCAGCATCGCTTGCGGGGGGCAGCAAACCATGGGGTGGGTCAGACCCTGCTCCTACAGGATGATCCCGCTGGGATCGATCCTGGTGCTGGGGTGGACAAGCAGGAGCTGTGGGTTGCGCACTGAGGCTGGTGTCGCACTGGGGTGAACCTCGGCCATGGGCATGCAGCAGCAAGCAGAGATGGGTGTTTGTGCCGTGCTTGTTGCTACCCAGGATGCTCGTCCACGTCCTAGTGAATGTTTTAACGTGTTCATCTGCTTTCACTCAGGATGCTTTGAAACTGAGGTGGAGAAACACCCTGTACGTCTGCATGCCAGCAGCTCGTCCCTTCCTGCTCCTCGGGCCCTGCCAGCTCTTCGCAGTTTTCCTCCCTGAGGGCTCATTTGACCCCTCTCCTGTTTGCTCCTTCCTCCCCGGGACATGAGCATCTCTGCCCTGCTAAGAGGAACTGGGGTTTTGAAAGGCACGTTAGAAGTTGCCACCAGGAGAGGCCAGGAGGAGCGCGGCTGCTTCCCCTTGGAGGTGGCAGCGCTTCTGGGCACCCTCAGGCGAGCTGTGTTCATTTGTGTGTGAATGACCTGGAGGCTGTCAATTGAGTAATTGGATTTTGCTGATTTGTAGAGAGATGAGCTTAGATCTGTTGGGATATTTCTTGCTGACCACAGCTTCTTCTGCTGTCCCACCACAGAGACATCTGCAGTTCCTCATCCTTTTATGAAGCACCAATGATTTGAGCTCAAGTTTTCCAGGCCACACCTACGTCTTTTGGGGAAGTTGCAGTTAATAGCAGTCATTTCTGGGAAGGGCTTAATGAAAAAGGCTTTTTGTTTGATGATCTGGAGCTTCTTGTGGAAACTGGTTTTGCTGTTTGTTTGTAACACCTCGCTGCTCTAAAATAACAGACTCGAGATGCTGCTTCATCCCTGCAGGTGGTCCCTGGCTCTCCCGACATGGGACTGCTCCCAGCACTGGTTGCACTGCTGCAGGTGAAGGAGGAGGTGAAGGCTGCAGTGGGTTAGTGCTGGCTGCTGGTGGCCAGTGGAGCTACACGCGATGGCACACTGCAGGCGATGGCACGCTGCAGGCGATGGCACGCTGCAGGCGATGGCACGCTGCAGGCGATGGCACACTGCAGGCGCTGGCACGCTGCAGGCGATGGCCCGCTGCACG
>NW_009922843.1:239-3658 GCF_000696875.1 Nestor notabilis | reverse complement strand
CAAGCGTGTGTTTGTGGCTGTGCACGGGTGAGAGCTGGAGCTGTTTCCGGAGCAGCATGTCTCAGGGTTAGGCTGTCAAACCGCTGCAGCTCCGTGCACCAGATCACTTGTGGTGCTGGTGAAGCGCATCCGGGGATGCAGCTGATGCTCTGCAGACCTGCAGCCTCGTCCGGACCTGGGACCCGTGGTCGATGGAGGCCGGGCTGTCACTGAGCAGGAAGCCTTGCAGGGAAGGGGGGCAATGCATGCGCTGCGGATAAGCTCCAGTAAAGTCCGTGCTGGGTGGAGTTCCCCTCTGGTTTCCAATTAGTGCTGAAGTGGCCTTGTGACGTTCAGTGGCAGCCGGGCAGGGGAGGAGGAGACTCTTGGGTGTCTGGAATAACAATTAGTGTCCGTGCTTGAAGTGTTCTCAAAAACATCCTCCAAGGCCGGGACGCGGTTGTGCATCCAGGGGGAGCTGATTGTGGGAAGTGCCCGGCCACAGCAGCCCCATGACAAGCCTGTGGTCCCATGCACATGCTGGGAGCAGGGTGCCATCCCTCCTGCTTCTCCCCAGCATGGGTGCAGTCCTTGTGGGTGCAGGATTGTGTCCTTGTGGGAAACCTGGCATCCAGTCCAGTGTTCCCTGCTGGATTTGCATGCGCCGAGGGTCCACAGCGGGTGGTGAGGCTGGAGAGCGCTCTGCTCCTTGGGCTGGAGCCAGGCAGCCCGGCAGCTCCAAGTGCAGAGGTTGGCATCCCCGTGACCCACTGTTCCTGCAGAGTCCTCTGGGCCCCATCTCCTCTTGCTGTTACTGCTCTGGGGACTCTGTCCATAGTCTGACTTTCGCCTGATTGCAGCACTTGTACCAAAGCCTGCAGCAGGCAAGTCTGGAGCTGCTTCCTCTGGGACAGGCTCTTGCGCCGGTTGCTTGTATGTGATGGAAACGTGCCATGTCCGGACTGTTGTCCCCTGGGTTTGAACATCCCATCTGCTCCTGCTGTCCTGGGGCTGCGCCCTTCCAGGAGCCTTCACTTCCTGAAGGAGCAGCCACCTTCCCGCTTCCCTCCATGTCATCTTCTGGCTCAGCCCTGTGAATGCTGTTGTGAAGCGGTGCCAGAGCCAAGTCACAGGCGTGCCTGTGCTTTGTCTGGTTCCCAGCACTGACCATGAGCTGGGACCACTTGGATAACCCTTCCCCTGGGCTCGCAGGGGGGCTGTGGGCAGGAGGGGAAGGTGCCGAGCAGGAGAGCATCACCCGTCACCACACACAGATGTGTGTGATAACCAAACAAATCAACATTGTGCCTTTTCTTCCCCATTAGGTACTTTCATGGCCACCGATGTTTCAACATGAAGCTTGGCTAGAGCAGAATGGACTTACTGGGAAGAGGTAAGCGCGTTTGGAGGGTACGTCCTAGAGCAGTTGGTTCCCCTGTGGTGCTGGGTGCGGGTGGGTGAATATTTCATACATCTGCCCACCCCACTGCTGCTGCCCTGTTAATATTGCATTGCCTTTGCAAGCTGACAAGAAAGGGTTGAAGCCTTGTATGTGCTAATGTCCCATCAGCATGTGAAATGAGGAAGACTTTGTGCCTGTCAGACCTCTTGTGCACTCGTTTGTCACTGCTCTGCTGGCACTTCCCCACCAGCTCCATCCTCCCCATGCTCCCTGCTCCCGTACCAGCCTTTCCCTGCTGCACTCAGGGTTGCAGCACTGGGTTGGCTGCTGTGCTTTGATTTCTGCTCCCCATCACCAACTGCACTGGTTTTCCTGCCATAACATGCAAGAGAAGCCCTGAGAGCTCCCTAAATTCTGCAGGAGTGGAGGGCTCTCAGATGCAGCTTGGGCTTTTGAAGGACCACAATGTCATCTGATCAGGCAGCTGTGCCACTTAATTGTGTCGTGATGTTTTCCACCAGAATACTGCTGTGGAGCAATTACCCATCCCTCTTCTCTCATAGACTAATAAGCCCCATCAATTCTGGGAAATTCTTAGTGGGGAGTTGCACAAAAGAGTTGGAAATAACCCGGGATTGTTGGTGGTTGCTCTGTGACCATGCACTCTCGTGGACACACACTGATGGATGCTTGTTCAGCCTGTTCAGGTACGCAAGGGTAATCCCACTGGAGAGGTTTGTTCCACTTTAGCCCTCCCAGTGCCCATGGCTGCTGTGCTGGAGGCTGTTGTGCAGTGGGAGCAGTGTGTGCTGCGGCAGTGGGGAGAGGCTGGAGCACGGCAGGAGGGTGAAGCTCTGCTCCCCAGGGTCAGCACTGGCCTCTCTGCCTGCCTGCGGTCCCACAGCAGAGACAGAGCTTCCCATCCATGCTGCTGGCATGGCCAGGCCATGGAGGGAGCTGTGTCTGCCCTGGTCAGAGAGGCAGGATGCTCCCTAGGGACATGCCACTTTGTCCCGCCGGATACTGCCAGAGCAGAGCCGGTACCACCGGCTCCCATCCAGCCTCCTGCCTGACAGCAAAATGAGAGAGTCCCTTTGTTCCCTCCTGTGGCTGCTGGGAGTATCTTGGTGGGAAAGGCTCTCTGGAGGCGTTTTCTGCAGAGAACAGAGCACTTCTGTGCTCCCAGCCTCCCTTTTGAACTGCAGCTCCTGCCTGCGAGTCAGCCTGGCTTGGGCTGCTTGGCTCTAATTGTTCCAGTTGGCCTTAAATCCTGACTGCCCCGGCTATGTGCATTGGAATGGGTTTTGTGCCTTGGAATGGGTCTTGCAGCATTTGCAGCTATTTTTAGGGTGAAGGTTTGAGTAAACTTACATGACTGAAACAGATGAAGACAGTGGGAAGGAGCAGAGCAGTGTTTGTCTTTTTAATGGGTCTGACTCTGTGCTTGGTGCTGCAAAACTGCCAGAGCTGTTTGTTGTTCCCTCTGATTTACATCTAAACAAATCATACAAGCCCACACTGGTTTGTGTTGGAAGGGACCTTAAAGCTCATCCAGCTCCAACCCCCTGCCACAGGCAGGGACACCTTCCACTGGAGCAGGTTGCTCCATGCCCCGTCCAACCTGACCAGATGGACCAGCAGCTGACATTTTGACTTCTATATAGTGTATGGGCATGTGTTTGAAACTGTTTAACCTCAGTATGTCAACCAAGCAGTCGGCATCCTGTTTAACAGGATGTTCAAAGTGGTGCTAAAGAGCCACAAACATCATTTTGGTGATGCTGTTCCTGTGCCACTGGGATGGGAAAACATGTACCTGGGTGGGCAGAGGCCCATTACCTGAGTCATGGTAATGGATGGTATGAGCAGAAGTGGGTAACACGGCACAGGTGATGGTGAGGAACTGGCACGTCACCGCTGTGGGTAGATGGAGCGGGATGTCAGGGCTGGAAGCGGATGGAGAAAGTCCTGGAATGCCTGGATGGTTCTGGGCTGCCTGTGCTGGCAGCAGGGCTGGGGCAGAGAGGCTGCTGGCTCA
>NW_009922843.1:0-208 GCF_000696875.1 Nestor notabilis | reverse complement strand
GGGTGCAGAACAGGCTCTCTTGCTTGCTGCCTGCTTGCTCCCTGCCCCAAAGGGCAGTCACACCATCCGCTGCTAAATGTGCTCTTTCATGGAGAGACTTGAGAGGAGAAGCCGCTTTTTGAAGCGGTTTTTGGCCTGTCAGCAAAAGAAAGCACACGGACACCCCGTTCCTGCCCCTCTGCTCGGCTCCCGCCCCGGCCACATAATC
>NW_009922842.1:8464-17816 GCF_000696875.1 Nestor notabilis | reverse complement strand
TGTTGCCAGGCACAGAGGTGAGACTGACTGGAGCTGCCACTGGAATAATCCCCAGGTTTGTGGTAACTACTTGGCAGAGCCCAGCAGCTCTTCCAGTCTCCTCTGAGTTTACAAATGCTTGTGAGCAAACAAGAGACCACCTATATAGCTCTTAGGCAGAAAACCATGAAGATGGATCCCCCACACCAAGACTCCCTGTTATCTGAGCACATGATCCTTCTGAAGGGACAAACACCATTTTCTTCATAACCATAAAAAGGATTAAGGACAAAACCGAGACTTGGAAATTTCACGAATGTAAATATTTGGTTTTGTTCCACTGATCTTACTGACACTGACAAGGAGAACTCTGGATTCTTCCACCACCTTAAATCCGGGTGTCACAAACGAGCAACACAAACCATAACCGTGTGCGCCTGTCCGGCTTCCCAGACCCCAGCACTAAAAATCCCACTAAACCGAGCCCAGGGTTGGAGTGAGGTGCACTTCCACGGAGACAGAGCCCGGTGTCTGAACCAAACAACTCCTCCTGCTGAGGTCATTATTTGAGTAAACTGAGGATAGATGGTGGTTTCCAGTGGGACATCAAGGTTTAGTTATTTAACTGAGAATGTACAACTGGAGCGAGCAAAAGTAAACTGTAAAAAGAGTTTCCTAGATATATAAATAAACACCAATGCTAACACAAACAGTTAGATCAGATCATGGCCAGTGCAGCAGACAATAGTTTATCGCATTGTCTCATTCTTACTATAGGGAGCACTGTGACCTTTAGGGATTTTAATAAATCAGCTCCTGATGACAATATGAGCAAATGAGAGTAAAACACGTTTGTGATTATAGCTGAGGCCCAGGACCTGCAGATTTGATTTCTACTTCTCTCTTTCCTGTAGATTCTCTGTGCGACTTTAAATATATTCCCCATTTTTTTGTGCTGTATTTTGCTCATCTTCCAATACAGTTTCCCTTTTAACATAAGGCCTTCTGCTAATCATAGAATCATGACAGAATCCCAGACTGGTTTGTGTTGAAGGGATCTTAAAGCTCATTCAATTCCAACCCCCCCTGCCCCGGGCGGGGACCCCTTCCACTAGAGCAGGTTGCTCCAAGCCCCTGGGTCCAACCTGGCCTTGAACACTGCCAGGGATGGGGCAGCCACAGCTTCTCTGGGCACCCTGTGCCAGCGCCTCAGCACCCTCCCAGGGAAGAGCTTCTGCCCAAGAGCTCATCTCAGTCTCCCCTCTGGCAGGTTCAAGCCATTCCCCTTGTCCTGTCCCTACAGGCCCTTGAAAAAATGTCTATAATCTCAGAAGGTGACTGTGATACACCCAAAGCGTCAGGTAAAACACATGCTAACAACCACCACAGGACCAGATATCTCATCCTTATCCTGTTCTCCAGGCTGACTCGGGGCCTGCCTGTGCATCCACAGCCAACACCTAACCCAGAAAACCAGTCAGACATTTACAGCTGTGGGGTTCGAGCTGCAAAAGGCAACTGACACTCAGAAGTTACAAACCTGACGCTGCAGTCCATTGCCGTCAGCTGCTCACTGCAGATGTAAATAGCAGGAGCTTACACTTTTCACACCATATTTTTACTCAATACCTGCCAAAGGCTGGAGCCAAAACTCTGTGCAGACTCTGTCCTTTTTAGTTTTGATTCCTTGAGAAAGAATCCAAGAGAAAAACGACTGGGACTCCTTCAAACAAACTAAAAGATCACCTACTTTCACCAATGAATGGACGAGAAATAGACAGTGAAAGGAAATGTCATCAAACTCCGGGATGCGAGCAGTCACAGAGATGTGAATAACCCTCTGGTAACACTATCACTGCGTCAAAAGCAGGTGAGCAAGGTGCAGGCAGAGTCACTGGAGTGACTGCTCAGTTCCTCTTGGAAGTTTACATCCAATTCATGTTTTACATGTCCCAAAGCTCCATGTTCTGCAGCAGGTAAAAGAAAACTCGGCCATGTGTTCCCATTTTAATTACAAACCCAGCCCTTTCAACTCATTCCTGGGTGAGTTAATCATGCTGGGAGATAGATGAATGTGAGCATAAGGAATACACAGTTGTTAATCTGAACCTTTCCTCTGCACTAGTGAGTGTGGAATCCTTCTGGCATCATCAGCAGCAAACGCCTGGGAGAACCAGGGCAGGCCGGGTCACGGTGCCAGGACTCCTGCAGCACCTGACATTCCCTCAGAAGCCACACAGCTCACCATATTTGCTGCTGCATTTTTCCCTGTAAAAGCCCTAAGGGGTGAGGTTGTGCAGCATCCTGCAGAACAGGAACTGTGGCACAGCGACTGGCTGAACCATCTACCTGAGAGCACAGGGAAGTCACACCACAGCAGGAGACAGTGCTGATGTCCAGAGTCTTCGGCTTGTTGGCCACACATGAGCCCATTCTGCACCCCTAATCTGAGCCCAAAGCATGTGCATCCAGCAAGAAACAGCAGAGAAGCAGGGGCACAGCAATGTGTAAAGGTACCCTCCAGCTGTAACCGTCCATGGTCAGCTCACATTACTCTGACACACAGTGTGATGGCATCCTGGCTAACAGACAGAGCTCCTTCTAGAGAAGAACCATGGCAAGAAAAGCAAAGGGCAATTTCGATACTATTAATAATATCCCATCAAACATCCATTATCACCCCCACCATTGCAGTATGAAATCAAGATCTCCTGGCAGGTTCGCAATGGAGTGCCCCAGGTCCTTCTCCTTGGGCTGATAGAAGATAGTCCTCTGCTTCATTGCTCAGACCAAAGCCCATGCATTCAAAGGTATTCAGTCTCTCTGCACTGTGTCTGAGCTTTTTCTTTACCAAAGATGACTATTCAATAAAACTTTATAACTAGAACTTCATATCCACAAAATAAATCAATTTTAACTGCACGCTCTAAGTATGTGAGCATTCTGGCAACCAATTGAAAACAGATAGGTTCCTCCTTATAGCTCCATGGCAGTGAAAACCATGACAAACTGAGGAAGATATGTTCAGAAAGGAAAATCTCACACCAATACTCATATGGAAATGATTTTTTCAAAGCACTGTAGTATTGCAAACCCAGCCCAATAAACAGAAGGTCACGACAGAGTTGTTCATCATGGCATCGCCTGGAAAATTCAGTTTATTCAGTATTTTTGACTGCCAAGCCCCTATTTGCTTTTCAGCGTTAAAAGTTGATGTTAACAGCCGAATATAAGAGTCATCCTCAATCACCACTAATTATTTCTACTGGCTCTAAGCCCCAGGAGTTAGGCATATGCTCCTGGGTGCTGCAAGCTTACCTACACAATAGTTGCCTAAATGCCAACATGGAACTCTGCATACTTGCTACTTACAATAACAAAAATAGTAATTTTGTAGGTTACTGTTAGTTTGTTAGTTAGCTCCGAGAGGCTTTGGCTGTGTACTTGTTTCTTGGTCCAAACATAAAAGCTTCTCTTTGCTACACGATACTATGAGGAAAACAATGGCATTAACATGGGAAAGAACGTAAGGCTGGGTGGTGTTGTTACCCTCAGTAGTGCACACACAGTGCTACAAAGCCCATGTGTGGAAGGGGCAATGCACACCTGAACCCATCAGAGATGAGTTACAGGACTCGGCACAGCCTCTTCCACGATCCCCGCTGGAGAGCAGAGGGATCCTGGAGAAGTGCTTGTGATCCTGTGAGAAGTGCTTCCCACAGCTCTCACTGCTGTCCCTCCAGACTGTCCTGTCATAGGGACGGGAATACAGCTGGTCAACGGTGCTATCCCAGGGGCTCAGTCTCTAACACAAACTTGGCTCTTCATTCCCTGTCTTTAAAGGTTCTTGACAAGCAAAACTGATACAAGATTCCTTTTGTGCATGTAAAGCAGAGTTAAACAAGAGTTAAATAAACCCAAGCCTCAAGTAACTTCTTGCTTAGATCGTGCTTTGCTGCAGTGATTTTCTGCACTACAATCTATCTTCCATCAAAATCAACACCCAAAGTAAAATATTGCTGTTACTGGAACCAGCTCCTCAGGGAAGCGGTCATGGCCACAGGCCTGTCAGTGTTTAAGAAGTCTTTGGACACACTTTTAGATATATGGAGGGAGGAGTTGTGCTCAATGGTCCCCACAGGTCCCTTCCAGCTCAGGACATTCTATGATTTTTTACACGTTGTTGGGCAAAGATACAGGTGCCCACAACAACAATGTTTTAGAAGCACACACACTTGTCAGCTCAGAAGGACATACAGTGGCCTTCTTGAGAACCTGCTGGAGCTGCACTAGATATTTCTCTGTCTAGAGACAAAGGTATGATCAAATGCATACAATTAACCTCATCGGCAGGAAAATGTACACAAAAATGTCCTGAGTGAAGGCTGTTTGGTCCACTTGGAGATTACATCAATACAGTGTAGTGATGGGCAAACGTGACTGAAAAAGAGGCACTCTGACATCTGTACCCATTCATCCAGCACTGCGCAGGGTGTGCAAGCTGACCACCTTCAAGTGGTTGGGAGCATCTCGAGGCTGGCTGAGCACGCCTGAAGCTATCGGCTAGAGAGCGAGGTGAGAAGCAGCATTCCTCTCCTCACTGCACTCTAGCTTCTTGTACTGGGAGAATTTTTCAGCTCTCTTGCAAACCATCCTTTTGGCTTGCACACCCTTATACAAGACACTTCATCTGTTTTCAATGGTTCCTAATCCACGGAAGGACTCAAGGATGTGCTTAACCTTAAACACGTCCCACTGAAGTAAAGAGGGAAGCCTATGTCCTGGCTTAACAATCAACGCCAAAGCTAGGATGGTGATCTGAGTGGTTTGGGAAACAGCTGCATGGGTTTGCTCTTCCCTCGTTGCACAGGGATATGAGCACTGGCTGGATCCCAGCAAGGAAGGGAGCATGCTGCAAGCTCTCTGCCATCTTCCCAGGGGCTGCAGTGGTAACACTGAGCATCCTGCTGCGCCAGCAAGGGTACACACTACAGAGGAGTCTAAAACCCGCCCTGTAGCCATAGAACCGCGGAGTCATGGAATGGTTTGTGCTGGAAGGGACCTTAAAGCTAACCCAGTTCCAACCCCTGTCACAGACGAGGACACCTTCCACTAGAGCAGGTTGCTCAAAGCAGCAGAGTCATTTCAATGCCTTGTTGCTTTTACTGTGCTGCTATCACAAACTGCAGTGACTCAGAATTCCTTGAGGAGAGTTCTGAAGTTCCCAGGGACATGGACTACTTGCTGTTTGAAGACATCTCCAGTGAACTAAACCCATGAGAGCCATGAAGTTCCTTCTCTGTTAACTGGGAAAACGACGCCTGTATTACATTTCTCCTTCAGTGACCTCATTGCTGAGCAAGGGGATGGTACCACACAGGGAGAGGCAAAAGGAAGACCCAGGAGCAAGAGGAACCGGCTGTGTCTGGTGACAGTAGACATCAGCCTCATCTGCAGTAAAAAGAGGTAAAGTATTGCTGCTCCTGAACAATTCACATGTGCAGCTGAGCAAAGGGCAGAGGGTGTCTCAGGTATCTGGGCAGCCTTACAATAAAGCTGCGGTGACTGGGAGGTCTCACACTGCCTTCCACAGAGGTGCTAGCTCATCAGCCAGCAGAATTCATCTCGTTACAGCCCTGGTGTCAGTGGGGGTCTTGGACGTGCATTGTTTCCTCTATGCTACCTCTGCCATCTAATTCATTGGCAAATCATTATTTTGGCATGTCTTCAAGTGGTTGCAGCTTTTGTAGCGAGCAGGTCTTCCTAACAGCTCGATGCTGTCCTCTCACTGAAATGCACAGTAAAACATGGGCAGACAAGGATTAAATGAGGGCCATAGTAGCATCAGGGGTAGGCCAGGGCTGAGCACCCTCCACAGCCCCACGCACTGGTGTGGACAGTCAGGGATCAATCAGCTCTTCCCCATACATTGTGGCAAACGCTTACACACCCCACAAGGGGCCTTGTTCTCTGATAAATACCAGATTGCCTCAACATGGCTGTTCAGGGCTTAAATTTCCTGAAAAATGCAGCTTTTCTTGGAGATAATGAAGCATTGTTTTCCTCGGGTGAGTCTCGAGCTGCAGCATGTGCTGCTTTCCCACTAGGCAAGATCAGAATGATGATACTGGGGAAATATAATCATTTTGGTTACCGCAGCAAGAGCAAGGGCAGCGAGTTCTGATCTTCAATTTCACAACAAACATCTATTATTACTCCCATATTAACCAACCTGAGCCCTGAACATGCTCATTTGTTACTCAGGGCTCCTTGGGAATATTGGAATAACTATTGTTCCATCCCACTTGCTAGATACTGCGGATCTGCAGTTCACCGGTTCAAGACAAATTCATATTGACTGCAGGAAACTATTAGGATATTTTAACCAATTGCCTTGTAGCAAGAAGTAATCACTTGTGAACAGCAAGGATTAAACTCCATCTTTGGTGAAGTCAAAGCATCTTTTTAGGCACTTTTTCAGGAATACTTCACTGGAGAAGCCAAGATTCAGCAGCAGTCTTGTAAAAGAAGCTTTTGCACCCCCAGTAAAAGTCTTCCGAAGTTAACAAATACTTTGCTGTCATTTATTCAATGGAGCCAAATCTTCATCACCTTTTCAGAAGCAAGGGCAGGATTCATCTCCAGCCACTCAAGAAGGAGACACTGCTTATTTAGGGCACATCAAACACAAAGGCAGTTCTCCAGGGTTCTAATCCACATCTGAAATGCTTCTGCAACAGGGATGTGGAGGTGCCAAAGTAGATGCGTAAGTGATTTGCCTCTCATTTCAGTGAAGGTTGCTAGCTAATGCACTGGCAGTTGTAGGCACGCTGGGTTACAGGTACACCAGAGTCCACCTCCTTCAGCTCAAAAGCTCCACCAATGAAATAAGCTGATTAACAGCATCTGAAGATCTGGCTCTCCATTTTCTCAGTTCTGTCTTCAGTTTTACTTGGTTGAATTTCAATTTGTTTCAAGATCTAGTGCCTTTCACAAAGAAAAAACTCTTCCCATTAAGAGAAAATCAAAGTGTTGAAATGATCAGGACTCACTCTGGTTTGCAGCACAGAGAGCAGCTCACAGCTCGCAGCAGTACAAAACCTCTGTGCCCGCCTGTTTCCAGCTGAGGAAGCTGTTGTAGGATTGAAGTGGGAAGCTTGTTTCTTGGTTCCTTCTTCTGGCCTGTTCTGATATCAGAGGACTTCAGGGCTTCACATGCCCTGGAAATGACTGACTCATTGCTTTTTCTTCTTTAAGGTTGCTAGAAAATTGAGACTGGAAGAGGGAAGAAATTTCTAAAAAAGTAATTACAGTTGTGCTTAATGATTATAAAAAGTATGAGGACATAGAGAAGAGTTAGGTTTCTTGTGGGAAATTATGAGTTCTCTCTAAAACTTGATCACCTACAAAATACACCTATGTTTGTGACAAAGTTTGTCAAATGAGCCCAATTAGTTTCCACAAGATGAAATCACAAGAGTTTCCCAAGGGGTTGGTTTCTAAAGCTAATTGCTATTCCTGATACCTGCAGTAACTTATTTTGCCCACTTTCTGACTTCCAGACTGCCCCGAATTATCCAAACCACACTACTGGAATAAAGCACTTCAAAGCTTATCATTCCTACAGAGTGTTTTGATTGGTTTATTAAACTAAGCTTAAACGGGGGAGGGGAATCCCAGGGAAAACTCCTGTGTGGTTTAAAGCCATATTCACTTGGATTCAGCTCCTGCCTTTGTCTTGAGCTAAAGCTACACTCATTAACTTGAAACAATAAACGCAAACTTTAACGTATTTGGATTGAATTTGACTTAGAGTCTTGGCAGCACCCCTGGAAGGGTACTATCCATCGCCTTACTTGGCTTTCACAGATGAACAGTGATTTAAAGCTCTATGGACAATGCTAGTGCCTCTGTGATAGCCCAGGCATATTTGATTTCATATAAAAGCACGAAGACTGGGTTGCCACAGCCTCACCGGTGTGTTCCAACAGCACCAGCATTCACACTGAAGCTCCACAGGAAATACTGGGAAGTCCTTCTGTGATAAAGGAATGGGCAAATGGGTCATGAATTCCTAAATAATATGCCGTTTTCTTGCAGATGCATGGATATGCCAAGGACATTTATCACCAGGAGGGACTTTGTAAAAGCACTCTCACTACCATCTCGTTTGAGTATGAATCTTGTAGATCTACAATGCAGGCTACAAAGCCTCTGCCTGTTGAGAAAACAAGTCTTTACAAGTGTTACTTGATTTTTCTGAACCCTTCTTTGCACTGTTTTCCTCCCCAGCTCCTCAACTGCAAACCAAGGTTATGTTATTGTCTCAGTGCTGCCTGGTGTTACCTTGGTCACACATTGGTCGCTGTGGGAAAGAAGTATTTACTGATAGTTAACACAGAGCAGTGCCCAAGGCAGCACCATCTTCACCTGAGTTCAAAGCAGGAAAAAATGTCTGCAGTGTTTGTGGCATCTCAGAAAAGCAATTCAGTGCTGTCAGCATTGGATATTTTATTGTATTCTCCAAACCTTGATAAGAGCTCCAATAGTTTCAGTGAAAATGCTCTGGAGTATGTGTCGAATAGCATGGAAATATAATTTAAATGCTGTTTGCTGATGACACATCATCTGTGAGAGAGCTCCAGACTGAGTGATAGGGCACTTGCTAAATGAACGCCAACTTCTACCAATAACAATAAAAATAAAATTGTGCAAGTGTTTAATACAGGTCCCAGTCGCTGCAGGAGGAAAACCAGGCTTCAATCCCATCGCACAGGCTGGGAGCAGAGCTGCTGTGAGGGTGAGGCACCGTTCCCAAGACACCACGTCCGGTCATTGCTAGCTCATGCCAGTGAACACTGCTCTGAGCACCCCGTGGGATCTGGGTTACAGTGACTGCTGGTAACCTACAAGCTGCTCGGCTGTGTCCAGAAGTCCACAAGGCTGTGGGTAGAAAGTTCTCTTCACCAGGCTCCCCACAGCAGTGCTGTGTGCTCACACCACCGCAGGTACCACAGCCACAGCACCATCAGCCAGGGCTCTCAGTACCCAAAGCTGACCTTGCAGACACAAAGCTCCTACTCCAAAATCCTATGGAGCTACTTTGTTGACGTGGCAAGAAAGCACAGTATCATGCAACACACACAGACAAAATGAGCCTCTACAGAAATGATTTGCAGAATAGTTTTCACTTGTGGCAAAGCTGAAGGAAAGCCCAGCTCCCACAGAACACATATGGAATGACCGGTTCCAGAACTAAATTCCTATTTCTGCTGACATGTTCTGCTCTGAACACCTCTACTGCTTGCCAAGTCCTTATAGAGAAATGTTTATTTAAAAAACATGCTGATTCATCAACACTGGGGCTTTATGT
>NW_009922842.1:0-8433 GCF_000696875.1 Nestor notabilis | reverse complement strand
GGGAAAAAGGTCGGTTGTCACAAATTGCCCGTTTCAATAGCCAATTCAGATTGGATATTGAAAGATCCAGTTTCAATCCAATTTCAATCGTCACAATGAAATGTTCCAAATTTTTCTGTAGAGCCAGACTTTTACCATGAAATTGTGATCACTCTCAGTAAAAATGTGACAGAAAACAAAAAATGAATTTCGGAACAAAATATTCAAAAATATCCTTAGCAAGTGGCTACAACTGCCTCTACATTCCCCCATTTCAGTGGTCCCTTCACATCCTGACCATACACCCGCAGATCTGGATGAAGGTCTCAAGTCTTTTCTCGTGATTCTTTCCCTGCAGCATCTTTCTAAGCACCACAATTCAGACAAACCTGGCGGGCTCACGTAGTCAAGCCAGACACGCCAAGGCAGCCACATCCCCCTGTGCAACACGTCTGACTAGCTGCACCGACGCAAATTTCCAATTACAATGCTCCTTCCCTCATCCCCTGCTAATGCTCCATCCCAGCATGGTACATGGGAGGCAGCACTCTGAAACCCCCTCTGGATGTGAAACAGAAAGGTTATTTTACCTCTCCCAAGCACTTCTTTTGTTTACTGAGTAACAGCCTCATGCCATAAGACCATTAATTAATAAAAAATCACAGAATCCAAGACTGGTTTGGGTGGGAAGGGACCTTAAAGCTCATCCAACTCCAACCCCTGCCACGGGCAGGGACACCTTCCACTAGAGCAGGTTGCTCCAAGCCCCATATGTAAAGCTCCTTCTTTTTCTGTGCTTCCCGCAGGGAGTGCAGGGTGTTATCCAGGCTCCCCAGGGACCCTGCCTCTCCTGGGGTCACTCTGAGCCTGCAGCAGAGCTGGGAAGGTGCTCCTCACCTCAGCTGTCCTTCCTGGGGTGAGGGCAGCGGGCACCATGCAGCCCACCCCATGGGCACAGACACTTCCATGGTGCTGGAGTCCTTCTTGGCTCCCTGCTAGCAGGGGAACGGGCACCTCCAGGACATTCCAAACACTGAGGTGATTGTGAAAAGTGGTTTATAGCTTTGTGACATTACGCTGTGTTATTAAACACTGTGCAGCATGTGTTGTCCCAAACCACCAGCAGCAGCAGCCCAAGGACAGAAGCCTAGACTAGGCTGTAATTTGCTTCTACATTTTAATCAAGAAGTAGGAACTAATCAGTCTTTCTTGTAACTCCCATTTAAAAGAGCCTCATGGAGGCTCTAACAGCATTTGACAAAGTTCCTTTCCACACCCTTGCTTTAAACAAAACAAAACAAAAAACAAGGAAGGAGGCATGGGATGTGCGTGCGGGTTTTCAAGGCAATTAAACTACATTAAAACCCCCACGTTTCTCTGCTCAGCAAAGCAGGGCAGTTCCCTTTGTTCCTGGGGAACACAACAACTGGGATTTAGTTATTTGTTTTCATGGTCTGTGCGGCACCCCACGCCACAGCACACCCCAGGACACGCACGCAAGGAGGGCTCTGCCACATGGAGCACACGCTTTGCTCCCCACCACGATCAGCACAGCATTAGATCAAAAACACGTGAAGGAATTACCTTAGGAAAAGGCAGTAGGACAGAAGGGGTTTCTGGTCCACAGGGTTTTCTTTCACACTCTTAACAAACATTTCACTTTGCAAGGACAGCAATCTGGGAAGCTCAGAACATTATGTAAGGGACACAGCCAACAGAAGGATCGTAAAGTTAAAAAGTCTCTGTTAATCAATGACAAATTTAGTACTTGTTGCTACAATTACAAAGATAATAGTTCCTTTATGTCAGTGCCTTTGGTTTTGCAGCTGTAAAATAGCTTTGAAATTCAGCATTTCAAGTAACAGAAATTAATAGGAGGTCATTTCTACCAGAGAAATTTTAGGGGCCCATCCTCTCTAATCATCATTAAAAACTAAATCCACAGGAGAAGAGGCACTTTACTGATTGTCAAGTGGAAGCTATTATTCATTTGATGAAGCTCTTGGCACAGTGCCATTTATTCTGCTGTAGAGCCTGCTGGTTGCTCTACTTCATCTCATGCAATCAAGGTTGTTTCTGCCTGCCAAGAGTTATTTATAGAGTGGGGGGAAAAAAAAGCAATATGTTCTCTTGCTTCAAAAACAAGTTTCAAACTTTCTAACCGAACAATGCTTCCTGCTCCCCAGTGACATCCCTTTAGTTTGAACCCCACTTGTACAAAAACAAAAGCACATTCCTAGATTTCATCTCCCCCAAAACAGGGAAACAATCCCCGAGCCATGCACGTTCTCACTGAGAAATCATCTGATTGTCTCGAGATAAGACTCTGCACAGTCCCTCTGTCCCCCGCTGGTGTCAAGGGGATGCACACAAGAAGTGCCTCCTTTGGGTGTCACCTTCACTGATGCAATTCACCTATACGCAAAGCGTGGGGGAATCCTGTTGGTGATGGGGACACGTTGCCTGTCCTCATCAAGCTGCCAGGATGAGGAGGTGGATGAGGCACTTGGGCTGATGGATTGCCATTCCAAAGCTTGATCCCTCAGTCTCCAGATCATGCACAACCCGCACGCCCCACACGGGGTTTGCCACTGTGTTGCGGAAGGGCTCCACCTTCCCTGCGATGCCCAAATGACCATAAAATCCCATGCAAAGTTCAAAGCCTGTTTCGGACCTCAAGGCCAGTTGAATACAGCAATCCTGACGTTCTTGAAATGAAATGTGTGAAATCGGAAACAGTCTTTAGTAAAACACGAGTAGCGTCCAGTCTGCGCGTGAACCCAGAACTAACCCTTGAAAGGCTCTGTAATTTTTGAAAGCAGTCCAATATGAAGCACAGATTAAACATCTTAAAAAGGGAGAAAGTGAATTTCACACAGAGTAAGAACAGAATTCTCACAAGTGCTCCAGAAACAGAACTATCAGTGTGCCACTGAGTCATTTGACAGACGAATTCTGATTTATTTGGCTCCAGAAAACAAGCCATGGTCATTTTCACTGGAAAATATTGTTAATCCTCTGTTTCCAGAAGTATTAACCAGTCCCTGTAAACAGGCAGGGTTGTTCAAGTTCTCTCATTGCAGTTCTGATACTTTTACTCACATGGAATAGCACCTCATTCCATGGGTGTTTTCCCTGCTATCACACAATTATGCCCTGAACAAGCTATCCATCACCAGTGTGCCCTTCCTTCTTCACCTTAGGACTTCTTACATAATAAACAAAGCACAACCCCTGCATGAGTATCCTTCACCCTAACACAAAACTCTCACCACCCCCTGACCCTCCGCACACCAAGCCCATGCACTGTCTGATGTACTGATTTCACAGTGAGTGACATTGCTCAGAGTGGGCACCACATCTACACGTCTCCTAGTTGCCTCCAGGGATGGGGACTCCACCACTGCCCTGGGCTCACAGATGTCTTGCTTGGCTTGCAACCTTCATGTGGGGACTAACAAAGATGATTAAATTGGCCCTGTTTCTAAGCTATCATTAGCATCATTTAACAAACCTCATAGACAAAAGCAGAGATTTGATTCCAGATCATCATTTCCAAATACAATACCAAACAAACGAAGAAGTGCTGTTTTCTAGTGGGTTCTATCCCTTTCACTTTTGACTAATATAAAGTTTGATGTATTTTAGTGGATCTTTAGTTGAGCAGAATTCATAAGATAAACAGAGAGCTACTAATAACCAACCGCTATGGCCAGACTGCCAGGAAATCCCTTCAGTAAGGAAAATGTTGAGCAATTGTTAGCCAATTTCCTAGGGATTTTATACATAATAAGCAAAGTACATTAGGAGCTCTTGATTTAACAAACACCCTGAATTATGCATTTGTGTAATGACAAGTACTGTAGGCAACATTTACACAAGTATGCAAATTTTATGTAGAATCTAGTTTGCATATGGTGAAATGCCCATCCCCCATACAAACCATGGGATAATGCCAGAGAACAGTTTTCAGCACGGTAAGCGCCGCACAGCTTGATCGAGAAAACACAGGCTTCTAAAGTAACCAGCAAACCTATTGTTTTAACTGGTATGTGAAAAAAAGAGATATATAAATCACTGGAAAATCATGTGTGCTTTGAGGATTATGTCTCCAAGCTGGTTTTCCCATTGGGTGACATGCCAAACCCCGGACACCAAAATGGGTTATGCTATAGAGCAAATACCAGTCATTAACTTTCCTGTGGTTTAATAATTACACCTCTTCCTGGGGATGTGATTAAACCACACACAGCATTAGAAAACAGAGGGAATTAAGTCAATATGCCTCAGAGCTGAAGAGTAAGTGAATGTGTATAGTAAAAAAAAAGCTGGATCAGATGGCTGGATGTATATGTTCAAGGTCTGTACAGCAGTGCAACACACGAATGCAATAAGAATAACATCATTACCAGATGTAATGACATTCTCCCCCTCCGCAAGGGAAATGCAGCATTGCATTACAGAAAGACATGAGGGGCACCAAGGCCAGCAGAGGCCTGACCCCCCACCATGAGCCCTGGCTTTCTGGATGGAAGGGTGACTCCTTGCCGGAACACTCTGGTCCGCTGTTTGCTTCAGCACCAGTGCTGTGGTTTTATATTCCTTCCTGGAACACAGGGAAAAAGCCCATGAAATGCCTGGCAGGGTACTGCTGCTTCTTAAAGTGCCTAAAGACAGCCGGACTGAAGCCCATGGAAGAAAACATTGGGCTCAAGGACAAACACCCTCACCCCACACCTGCGCCTGGCTGCAGACGAGTTGAGTGTTCAGCCATTCATATTCTCTTCCACTTTGACTTCAGCATTAGAAGTATTTCCAGTCAATACAGTATTACTACACTACATGACGGTTCATGTGGCACTGGAAGGCAACACAGGCCACAAGAAATGGCTTTTCTGAAGAACTGCATTAAACAAAGACTCTCCTATTTCTCCAATTTTCAACTGGAGCAACTCCAGGAAATTCACTTGAGTTACTTGTGGGTGGGAAGCAAGAATGGGGTAAAGAACAGCTTATCTGTTTCTCTCCCTGCCTGGAAGACAAAGTTGTACAGCACCCTCTCAGCGGGACACTGATACTTACCCAGACATCTACAGTGGAAACAATAAATCTGAAGTGTGATGCTGGCAGGGAGAGCTTTCCAACCCCACTCTGACACTTGCCTAATCCTCCCCAGGTTTCTCTCAGCCCACTTGTTTCCCAGCCCATGGCCTTGCCTCTGAGACTGAAGATTATCTGAGCAGCAGGGGAGGTCATAAGTGGGGGTTCCACTCATCTCATCCTCTGCAGTGCTTGGCTCACGCTGGGTACCACCCCACCTTCCCCAGAGAGAGCCCCTGGGGACCATTGCGCTGGTCTGGACCTGAACCAGGGACCAGGAGAGGGGGGACCCTGTCAGGCTGTCGCTGGCCCAGCCATCCAGTGCTCCTTCATCTCAGCAGCAGTTTTGCTGCCAAATGTTTGTGGCCCTCAGAGGGTGTGATTCTGAACTCTTTAAAACACCGGGATCGCTGAAAGATAGATGTTCAGCAGCGAATCTCCTTCATTAAAAAAACCCAACCCAAGAAGGGGCTGTTGTGTAAGTGTCACTTCCCTGTCTCCGGAGAAGAGAGCATTCGGGGCAGCTGAATGCATGAACTTGATGCAAGCAAAAAGGAGCAAACTCAAACTGGTAAAAATTGGTATTTGTCTCTAGGAACCTTCCAGCTTTACCAGGCCCACTGGTAAAACAGAACAATAAATACCTTCAGGCCGAGTGAAAACTTGTAGGTGGGGACAGGTCTTTTCCCACTAAAAAGCCTTTGCCTGTGGGCCGTGCTCGCTGAGGGCACGTCTGCAGGGGATGGGAATACGGCTTGTTCTAAAACCATTTGCAAACAACAGTAACAAGCCAAAGAGGTTTGGCAAAGTTTAGGAGGATGCTGGCTCAGAAGGCCTAATTAATTGGCTTTGATGGAGTAACATCAGGGAGGAATTTAAGACTAAAGCATTTCAGTTGTGAGTCATTTAGGCTCCAATGCCACCATCTGGGTCTGGACAATCCTGTAACCCTTGCTGCTCAGGGCAGAGTGTGGCAGCCCTGTGCCAGGCAGGCAGCAAGAGCCCTGCACTGGCCAAGGCTCCTTTCCATTCCTGGCACGGGGGTAATGACAAAAGTGACAACGTTTTAGTTGTCTTTGGACATTTCTCTTCAATATTTCCAGGGTTTTCTCTGAAAGACCCAAGGAGAAGACATCTCATTTTTCAAACACTTGAGAAATCATGTTCCATTCAGTGGTAACACCCTCCGAACTTAACTGGAAGTATCTATTCCCTGTGTAAACTTGCTTTTTATCAGAGGAAAAAATTGGAAGAAAGATGTTCCCCCCCGAAGTAATAGTTTTAACAAATAATTTCAAACGATTTTAGCTGATTCCTTGCTCCGCTTTCACAAAAGTGCCGCAATACAGATTCAGGATATGAATAAACTTGGAATATGGTCAGCACATCCAGCCCCATCACTCTCTTGCCCTGAGCACGCTCCTCCTCACAGAACCACAGACAGTCTGAGGCTGGAGAGGACCTCTGGAGATCATCTGGTCCCACCCGCTGCTCAAGCAGGGCTACCCGCAGCAGGCTGCTCAGGGCCATGACCAGTTGGGTTTCGAATGTCTCCAAGGACGGAGACACCACAAAGAAGTAAAGGAATTCTTCTTTAAGCAAAAGATAGTTAGCGTGGGGTGACCTGACTTCACTAAACCCATGCTGTATTTTGTCCTATTGGTCATTTATCTCCTCACTTTTCATCACCAGAGCTACGTCTGCTCTGTTGATCTGGTTGGGAAGTTAGCAACCATCAGCCACCTCCTCTGCACTGCTCCCCTTTCTGTGGAGGTTACACGGCCACACAGTACAAGCAGCTTCACTAAAGCACATGGCACCAGTCTGCTGGAGGAGGTGGTCTGTGAGTGATCGTCTCTGCATCACTCCATCTTTCTTTTTGTTTGGGTATCATTTTCCTCCCTTCGTTTATCTACACCCTCTGATTTTCCTGCCTGTTGCCCTCATGATTCTCCCTCCATCCCGCTGCGGGGTGAGGAGTAAGCAAGAGGCAGGTACGTGCTTAGTTCCTGGCTGGGGTCAACCCACCACAGTCTGTCCCTAATGCAGATCCTTTTTCCCCATCCTTTTGTCTCATTAGCCACCCAGCATCTCCCCACGAGGCTGAAATAATATTTATGGGAATCTCGGACAAAACATGAGTTTATAGGGGATTGGTTTATGATCAATATATTTAAAATATAAAATATGCTATTATAAATATACATAAATATGTATTATTCATAGGTATTATATTTTAAATTACCTTTTACTTCTTTTTCCAGCCTAAGTGCAGACTTGATTGAAGAAACCTTGAATTTCCCTCATTAAAGTATAGCTCACATCATCCTGGAGAATCTCCACTTTTTTTGCACTTTTTATCTCTAAGGCATAACTTCTCTGTTCAGCCAATATTTTTTCTTTTCACTATAGGCTCTTTACTCATTCATTGTGCCCTTTTGAGGCATTTATTCTGTTCAGTCTGGAGCCATTCCCCACAGCACTTCGTCTCTGCCATGCAGATTCTGGATGGGTTTCACACCTTAGATTCAAAAAAATGCCAAAGCTCTTCCACATGCAAAGAAACGTGGAGACCAACACAAGCAGAAATATCTGGACCCGTCGCATCTGCTCTCGAATCTATATCTGGAAGGTCAGGAGTCTCCCATCATGATACAATTCCTGGTAGTACTTACCTCTCTAATAACACTGCGGAGATCTCTCTGCATTTCCAAACCCAACCCTGAGGGCTTACAGCAGACACTGCGCTACCCCAGCAAAGCCTTACATCATCCCTTCCCAAAACTGTTTCGTCTCACAGTGTGGTTTCTACACACATTAGTCCTCCTTTGTTCTTTCTAGTTACCAGGTCCTTGGTGTGCAAATAAACACACACGCTCGCTCCCCAGGGGATAAGAATTTGCTACCACAGTGGTCCAAGCCAGTGGCTCCTGTTTGCTTCTCCCAGGTCCTGCTCTGAACCCGTTGGCTCTCCTGACCACTGGGAACCACTGACCCAAGACCAGGTTCTAGGAGAGCCAGCAGCGGGTGGGAGAATGGGGGGTGTCTGTGCCCGGGCAGGCGCCTCCCGCAGCTGGCATTCGCCGCCGCACCTCTGGCGGAAGCGGGGTGCGCACAGGACACACGGCCCAGGTCCAGGGAGCTGCTTCCTGGCGCGTCTACTTCTGCTTGCGGGGTTCCCGTACTGAGGAGATGCCTCGTCGTGTTCTGATGCCTGCAGACAGGGCTGCCCTAGTGCCCGCATGGAAGAGCGCACTGACAGCAGAGCGCTGCAGGCATGCACTGATTCAGAAAACAGAAGTAGTTTG
This sequence comes from Nestor notabilis, assembly GCF_000696875.1. Lineage (NCBI taxonomy): Eukaryota > Metazoa > Chordata > Aves > Psittaciformes > Psittacidae > Nestor > Nestor notabilis. Next base: position 46 of record NW_009922842.1, on the reverse strand, counting down.
GGCCAGATGCGTGTGTTGTGTCATTTATTTGAATTGTAGGGTTTGC
>NW_009922841.1:0-763 GCF_000696875.1 Nestor notabilis | reverse complement strand
TACAAAGGATTATATTTCATTTTGCACTTCCCTGTCTCAGTAGGCTGTGGAAGGATTCTTATAAATGTCCCGCAAGGCTGCAGGTAGTTTTTTTTCTCCTTTGTTTATTCAAAAACCAAAGTTACTGTAATCCATCAAGATCATTAAGAGAAAAGGAATCAAAGAGGTGCATTTAGTATTTTACATTATGTGAATCTGAATCCTGGAACAATAAGCAAATGGTGGCACAATGGTAGAAGTGTCTCACTGTGATGAGCTCATGTCGCTGGCAAACTCATCCTGCAGGATGATCCTCGGCTGCAGGTGATCACACAGGTCGGACAGGTGATGGAAGAAGGAGCTCGGTGACATGGCTGTTACTATGTCTCTGTGTATGTGCTAGCTCCACTGAGCAGTCCAGGTTTGACCAGAACTCCCGCACAACTACAAATGGTGCTAGTGCGCTTGAACTTGACTGTAGGGCTACTACCTCCTGAGGGCTAAGAAAAGCCCTCTTGAGAAAGCACTTATTCCTTTTAGAAGAGGCAAGGATATACCATTTTTTCACCCTTACCATCATCTCTAGACAAAACCCTTTCTCCGTCTGGGAGAGAACTGAAAAAGGTGATGTAGGGACAGCCAACATCGTCCTGCTGTATGAGCAGAAAAGCCGGATCGGCATTTCTGGAAAGAGGCGAGCGGCTGGTGGAGGGGGAAAGGAGGGAGACACGGACGCGCTGCGGCAGTTCGCGCAGGCGGATGCTGCTCGGTACCAGCGCGACCT
>NW_009922840.1:0-24179 GCF_000696875.1 Nestor notabilis | reverse complement strand
CGCTGTCAGGTCACCTGTGGGACCACCTGAAGCCTGTGAGCCTCCAACAGCGCTGGTCGCTGCAGCGGCGAGAAGGTCTCTCGGCAAAAGTTCAGGTACAAGTGAAACACATCTCCCACTCCGGATTTCGTGTCAGTGTCTTGCTTCCTGGTGTGTGGTTGGAGGAGCCGAGCTCCCTTTCTGTGGTGGTGAGCTGCCTAGATACTGAACAGCGTGCCAGGTGAGGAGCTGTCTGCGTGGCAAATGAGGGAGTTGAAGGGAAACTAACTCGGGTGTTAGAGGATGGCAGAGCTTTAGCTGTGGTGGAAAGGGAGTCCTAAAAATAAGTTGTCTGGATTTTAGGATATAGGCCATATATTGGCAGATGCTGCCAGTCTAGAACATTCCAAAAAGCCCTTATCAGTTGGCAACGGGAGCATGCGCGAAGGTTTGGTTTGGGTTTGGTTTTCTCTGCATCGAAGACTTGCAAGGCAGGTCTGTGTGCGTCACATGGGTGCTGTAGGTCATGGTGTACCTGACATGTGTGGGGCCATGCCTTGGTGCTGTGCGCCCGTCCTGATGACAGCACCGTTCCTGCTGCTCTTGGCCAAGGCCTGACCATGGTAACATGGCGCTGTGTACAAATACGAACTTAGTGATGCAGCACTTCTCAGATAAAGCTAGTCATCCTTGTGGCCTTGTTTCTGTAAGGGTTAAGAAGTGCGTGTGCACGTCTGTTAAACTTCACATAAATGTGCTTCCAGTTTTACCAGCTGTCAAGCAGTAGAAAAATCAGACTCTTCAACTTGAGACTTTTGATCTGGACTGTACTAGATTCTGGTATTACTTGCTTTCCATCTCTCACACCCTCCTCCCTTCTTTCACTTGCTGACACATCTGCTCTTCTTGCCAAGTATCACTTTCTTTCTTGCCCACTAAAACAAATATATCAGAAAACTTTAGTTTTTTCTTGGCCTAATTTATTTCTACCATTATTTATTAGCACACCTGCACTGTGTTCTAGAAAGTTATATGTGTAAAATGAGTAGATCAGAATACAATTAGGCTGGTGGTTTAAACTCAGAATTAAGCAAAAAGTCCTGCTTTTAATGTTTCCTTCCTTCTCCCTCTCCCCTGTTCTGCTTTGCTTTTCTTTATGCTCATGATACTGCAATAAATGCACCATAGGGATGTTTTTTAATGAAAGAGGAGCCTTACTAATAACATTAAAGTTATGTAGTAAGGCTGTGAACTCTTCAAGCAGAAGTCTGTAGATTTTCAGTATATTCATAAATAACAGTAAATACTTAAGAATTGTCTTTCAATTTTGACAAAAATGAAATAGAAATTCAGGTCATCTAGATAAGCATGCATTGGCTTTCAATATACTCACATCTGCAGTTTTTCTTTAGAATTGTTAACAGGGTCCATTCCACTGAAAGCTGTTACTTAATTATGCTACTGCAGAAAAATAAAGGCCATGTCTAATGATAATAATATTAGGGGAGACTGTTCTTTACCCACTTCTGTCAAAATACATCTTGTTTTGAGTAAGGGCTGTTCTGTTACTGAAAGTTGATTCATCTGGTTGTTTCCTTACAAGAAAATGGCAAAATAACTTGTTCATGTTTTGTAACTCCAAACTTGAAGTGGCCTGGCAGTTTTTAACCGTAAACACTGAAAATCTCTGGGATTCCTGTAGCCTTGCAGACCATGATAGTGGCAGTCCAGGCAGCGGCTGTGAGATAATTTTTCATTAATGTATTTTATCTTCCTTTTAGAGTGAATTGGAAAATGTAATTTCTTTACGCTCAAACTCACTTAGTCCTCACTCAGCCAGACTTGCTGACTTCACTGCCCGCAAGTGCTGCTGAAGCAGGGGCAGGAAATGATAGATCTTAAACTTGGACTTTAGCAATTGATTTTAAAAGCAGAATTCCCTGCTGAAGTGAGTGAGAATTCTGCACAGACACTGGTGTTACCAGATGGTGGCAAATTGAAGATCTAAGGACTTGGGAGGAAAAGTCAGTAAGATACATCACCAAAACCAGACTGTTGGGACCAGGGTTCTGTAGCAATCCAGTCAGCGTTGCCTAAAGGAACACACATTTGATGATGCATTCACAAAGCGGAGCTGTGGGCCATCCCACTTCATGGTTACAGCTGTTCTCTAGAACACTGGTTCAAGCCACTTCCTATCATTTTACTCTTCTGTATGGTATTTGGCATGAGACCAATCTATTCTGGTAGACCAGAGGTGCACTGCTAGTGACTTGTGGGCTCATTGGCCTTTTGCATGGAGCTGTGTTTCATCTTCACAAAGGACTGATGTGTGTTGTGAGGTGTATGCGAGGGATGCCCACCTCATAGTTACATGGATTGTTAACAGCACAATGTGAAAAGCTATGCTGCTTTGTCTTCCTGTTGTAGAATATGTGGATTTTTAATTGCCAAATTCATGTGGAGCAATGTAATGCATTAACAGATGCAGTTTATTTCAAGACAGTATTATGTGTGATATATAGAGGGCAAATGGGGGTACCTATGGATGCAAACAGATGAGAGGTAAGAAAGCCACGTAAGTTTGAAAAACTTCTAAAGTGTAAATAAATGTGTTCAAGCTTTCAACTTCAGCAAAACTTTCTCTCTCTTGATTTCCTGTTGTGTGTCATTTATTTAATTGAAATAAATGTATTTGCAGTAGGCAGGTAACTAATTAGCACCATCCTTTATCAGACTTCATGCTGCTGCACAAACAAGGAGGTGAATGCAGAAAATCCAGATCAGTTGTAGTTCCTGGTAGTAACAGAAAAATCTTATCAGTTTGCCAAAGAAAAGCAAAGTCATCTACTGTAATAAATCACTGATTTACTTCATCAAAACAAAGAGAAAGCTATTTTTTCTATTAAAGCTGTTAAGAATGTTTTCATTTAATGATGCATCTCTCTCTCCTGCCATATGACTTGTTTTATAATTCAGTAAAGCTAGAATATTTTTAAATTGACTGTTAGCAGTATGCTGCCAATGCTGTTAGCTTTATGCTGCCTTTGCTGTGTTTATTCTCTTGTGAAGTGCTTTGAATGAAATATGCTATGGTCAGAAGACAGAATTTGTTTTAAAGACTTTCTCCCAAAAGCAGAAATATACAGCAAAATCCTAGTCATAATGACCTGCAGTTCTGTTCATAGCCTCCTAGCTATAATTTTAATATTATATGTCATACAAAGTAGATGCAAAAGAAGATGAGTTTGAAGTGACAGGAATGTTTTTATACTGATTTCATGGAGGCATGGAATTAGTGTAATAAAACTTGTAATGGTTATGTACCACCTCCTACTAGTGGTAGGTACTAGTATGTTGGTTTTGTAATTTCTCTCTCAAGAGAAATAAAAGCATTCAAGAATCGGGCATGTCTTTGCTCAAGTTCCTGTATTTGTATTAGTTCAAGGAGGAAGCTTTTGTAATATGCAAAGCAAGGTAATACATGGAAGTTTCTGTTTGAGGTACGTGTTGAGTGTATTGTTTCTTGATAGGTGTAAAGGACAAAGGTAACCATCCTCTGTGGGTACTTTAAACCAAATTGCCACTAAAGTTATAGATGGAGTCACTTGATAGAGAACCAAAGTCTTTGACTTTCCTGTTTTTAGAAATCCTGCAGTGTGAATTCCCTTATTTAGCCATAGCAGTTGGTGGGCATATTAGTAAGATTTAATTTTGTTATTCCTCCTTATCTGTGAGCTGCTGCTTTCTAGCTCTGACAGCTGAAATTAGAGACTGCCTCTTTCCTCAGTCCTTCCTCCAAAGCAACTTCAAATGTAGTACGTCTGAGTGTGGAACAGTATTCTGCTTTACAAGACTGAACATAATGTGATACCCTGCATAGCTATCCACAAGTGACTGTATCTGAAACAGATCTTCATTCAAGCTCACTGCACATGGCCCTTTAACGTCTGATATGCAGAGTTACCTTCTTTTAATTTTTCTATCATATGACTTGGCCTTTGCTCCATGGCAAGTCCAAGCAGCTAGGTTGCTTGAAAACCATCGTAATTGTTGCATTTAGGTTATATTAAAGGAAATACCCAAGCAGAAAGAAACCAGTGTGTGTAACTGGTTGGGCAATTCCCATTTCCAGTTGAAGGTGTGTGTCTGCTGCAGAAGCTTAGAAAATACAGAATTGTGTAATAGGTTGAAGAAATGAAAGACAACTTACTGGAAGGAAGTTGTGGTTCTGAGTTCTTCAGCCTATATCATCTGCATTTTCTCTCTGTGAAGCCTGTTAAACTAGATCCAAAGACAACATTATACCAGCAATTGCAGCAGTGTAGACACAAATCCTACATTTATAGTTTTATTTGCCTATTTTGAAACAAAATGGCTTCCCTCAGTTTATGTTTTTGATTGAAAGTGTCATCAGATCCTTTATAAAAAAGCAGACATCAAAGATGTTTCAGATGGAAGTATATGTTGTCCTGGAAATACTAATTTACCACCAAAAGAAGCAGTTCTTACTTTCATAGAAACAAAGGGCTTGCATGATGAATTGTTTACATTAGTGAATATAATATGTTTAAATTGCATTTCAGGTACCCATAGCCACAGCTAATTTCCACTCATACGATTTTTTGTTACATACTTAGAACTGGAGGAGACATTTGAGCATGTATTCCATGGTATTTACCTGTATATGCCTTTAAGAAGTATCTTAAGTGCTTCCCAGTAATTGATTAGCAAATCTGTGCTAGGTTTCTGCTGTTCCTTATTGCATCGGTGATTAAGATAAATCCCCTATGTTACGTTTTGGGTTTTTTTACTTATTAATAAGACATTATAAAAATGAGTGACAAAATATATTCCTCCGCCATACAGGAGTCTCGGTAGTTAACTCGGTACAAAACTCCTTAGTAGGGCTGGGGCTAGTCCGCCATCTTCTGGTAAACGCGGGAACGGCCTCGGAGGGTGACAGTTCAGAGGGGTAAAGAGTATTTGTGCTCTTCTGTGTCACATTTGTTCTTGCACTGGGCTTGGAAAAAAGATTTCATTTTATCATGAAATCTACAAAACCTCAAGAATACTTGTGTGCTAGGCTCAAATATGTAACATCATCCGGTCTCTGAAAATGTTTATGGTGGTTTTCTCAAAAATTCTGTTTGAATTTAAACAGCCGTTACTAGACTTGACATGTAAATGTATAAAAATAGCTATTTATCAGTTTATTCAGGGATTTATTAGGTAATTTGTGTGTGTTTTGGGAAAAAGAAATAGGAAGAGTGCAGGGACTTGAGTGCTGTTAATGCACTTAAGACAAAAGCAAATGTTTTGCCTGCCATCTGGCTGCTTTCATGTATTCATCAGCCAAACTAAAAATCATGTATATATCAGCACCGAGTTTAATGTGAAACACATTCAGGATAGATGGCATTAAGTGGTTTCATGTACCCTTGTGTACCGGCTAGTCACATTCATGGAAAAACAACTTATCTTTTCACCAGGTATCATAGTAAGGAAATCATAAAGCAGTCATCATATGCATAAAATTATGTTTGTGTTTATGAAACGGTGCTTTTTTTCGCTACAGAAATTGAGGCCATAAATGGTTTAAATGCTTCATAACTGTAATAAAAGCAATTAAGTTATTTTGGCTTATACATTTAGCCATGGTAGTTTTCAAACTGTGTGATACTGAGAGAAAAAAAAGCAGAACACAGTGGAGAAAAGGAAAATAGAGATAAAAGAGCAAAAATACTGATTTGGATATTGTTATTTTACAGCTGTACATGTAGAAGGCAGTTACACATGCACTGTAAGAGCAGGTTGCTGTGGTAGCTGGATAGCAGTAAACGGAAAGGATTTATTCTAGTAGCTTCCAGAGTTGTGGTGAGTATTTCATAGAATGAAAGAACGTGGCTGGTCCTTCCTAGAGCATTCAGCCATGGAAAATGGAATGAGAAGAGAACAGAAGAGGATTTGCCAGCTCCAGAGCACACAAACTGTCAGTTACTGCCCAACATGATTTTTACAAAGAGTGTGAGAATGGGATGAAGCTGGAAAGGGGATTAAGAGTGGGGAAGGTGGAGGATGTTTGGTTTATTTTTTTTAAGGTAGAAAGAGAATCTAGAGGCTTTCAGAGTAGGTCTTCCTTGTGAGTTAGCAACTTGATGGCTAGATTTTATTCATCTAGTGATCAAAGAGGAAATGGATTGTGGACAAGCATGCACTTGAACAGAGCAGGCCTCAAAAGTGGTTTGGGGCTGATGGTATTTTGAGCTAGGAGTGTTACCTCCTGAAACAGCTGTGCTTGGAGCAACCCGCAGATGAAAGATCTTGACAATGCCATTTTGGATGGATAGAGGAAAATGAGCTGGGTATTTACAGTGGATTGTCCCATTCCCTTGAAATCTCCAGAGAACTTCTTTGGTAATGGACTAGGAAGCTGCTGCAGTATGTATCATGTCTAATTACCAAAAAAACTGTCTTCACTTACGATATTCTTGTAGTATCTGTAGAGGAAAATAATACTTAACAGCCCTGCTCTATGCAGCATCAGCGCAGTGTCCTCCTGAGATTCTGCCAAAACACCTGAACAAAAGACTTATCACTCATTAGTTGGTGTCTTTTGGGTTTTTTGTGTCAGAAAATTACTTTTAAATGGCAGCCTACTGGTTTTCTTACTCATTCTGCCAATTGCAGGTAATTCTGCAAGAAATAGCAGGTGTGTACAGTAGTAAAATAATTGAAGACCAGATTCACGTATGACATTTTAAATGGTAACTCTGCTGGTGTAGAAAGAAATGCTGCTGGTATTGAAAAGACTAAATGCCAACACATTAAAGAAAAAAAATACCCCACAGAACTAAGCAAGGAAAACATTCAGAACTAAATAGGTTTCTGTTAATTTTCGTCTTAGGGTAAGAACATTTTAGAATAGAAGAGTGGGATGCAAGGTTTTTCAGTCTACTCAATATAAAAAAGCTTTATTGACTCATGTGAGTAGGTTGTCATCAAGGATGTATCCATGCTTCAGAAAAGGATGGGTGACAATCACAGATGAAGAAAGCAAGAATCTGTTCCCAGTGTAGACTGTTTGAGGTGGCAGAATTTTCACAGAATTTCAGCTCTTCAGTCTGCAAAAGCATTGCAGCACAGCTCTAGAAAGCAGGGATACTAGTTGTGGAAACCTGCTTGAATACGATGAGTCCCTCGGTTAGCAAAAAATCCAGTTAAGTAAATGCATTTTCATTTCAAGCAGAGGATTTTGTAGAAGGAATAGTGTAATAGTGTGTAAATTAACTTAGCCACAGGAAAAAATCTGGATGTGCTGGATTGCTGCTTCGAAAGACATTAGACCTTATACTAAGACCTCTTTTCTAAGCTGATACTGAAAATGACCTTGCAATGGCTATAAATATAACTTGTCATTTTTTTATAGGTGTTTATGCTTCCAGAGTACTGTTATTGTGTATTAGATCATAAATTCCTGGTAGTTTGCTTGCAAATAGGTGTTAAGACTATTCCTCTATCCTTTTCCGCAAGTATACTAATTATTTCTACTTGGTTATTTTTGTAGTTCTGCTGAGCTCATTTATTCCATCACTTGGAGTATTATAAGTGATAATATGCATATTCCTTTTGATGTTGATTAATAGCTGATCTGCTACTGGATTCTTACATTAAACATAGCAGTGCCAGACAACCTGTGCTCTGAATAATTCATAAAGAATAAGAAAAGGATTAGAGGCGGGCCACACAGATACAAATTTCCATGTGAGTTTAGTCAGACCTTAAAGTCTCCCTGAGCATTGATCCTTGTCGTTAGTCTCGTTCCATCTTCTGTTGCTTTCTCTCTGAACTCCTTCCAGTCCACCTTGATTGCAAGGGCCCCTCAAGGGTGAATGCAGGGTTTCAGGAACGTTTTGCTAATTGTTTTATGGGTAATTCTTCACCATACTTGGTCAGCTTGTATTTTATAAAGTGCAATTACTGCACGGGAAGTAACAAGACTTAAATTGTTCTGACTAAAGAGGGAGACATAATTCATTCTATATATAGCATCTCCAAACTGAGTAAAGCTTGAGCATTCCAACATTTGAAAAGATGGTAAGAGACAGTAATACAAATGTATAAGACAACGTGAAGTTTAATAATTGTTTTAATAAAACCCACAATAAAGCAACACACTTTTTTTTTATAATTAAACGTGTAGTAAATTATTAAAAAACTCCAAATACAATACATGTCTACTTCTAATTACATCGACTGTAAACCCCAATTTAATTAAAACCTATTTGAGTATTAGTATGTGCAAAATACCTGTTGTTTGTCTGTGGTATTTTTTTTCCAGTAAGTTTGTAAGGATGGGATGCACATTCTTCATGAACTGTGATATGGCTTAATTAATGATTGTGTTTGTACTGAAGCATTAACTTCCCAAGTATGGGTGCTTCTTGGCCTCTGAGCAGTATGTGCTCCCATGCTGTACTCAAATGTTCCCATTTCTTCCCAGAACAGATATAAACATAATCCAGTGTTACATGCGCTTTGTCCAAATTAATACTGTGCTGTCAGTTTTCACCCATAAAAAGTCATCATGTGACCCCTACCTCAAGTAAGGAGAGACAAGAAGCCAAGGCTGTTACCCCAAATTGCAGGTACAGATCAGCCTGATGAGTATGTGAAACCCTAGCAAGTTTCAAAACATACAATAGCTTAAGTATTCACAGCTAAATATCACAATATCCATTACTTGGCAAAAATTTTCCTTTCTGATCCACACAGAGAACTACTTTTGATGTCAGTGGAAGTTCTGCATAAAGACCAAAGTACAGAATAAGCAAAAAATCTCTGAAGCCAAGTTCCTCCCATCTTCTGAACTTTGCAGGTCGTATTCTTATTGCCCTTAGCTTCTTCACCATAAATGACTTCAGAAGCAGGCGCAAATCTGCGTTTCAAGGTATGTGACAGCATGGTGTCAGTTTGGTTATCCTGTGTACAGAGTACAGGGATTCCACCACGAGGCAAAGAAATTCAGTTTTGTGGATTTTGTGATGTCCGGATGAATAAATAGTCTTCAAATTGCCTCATCCTTCTGCAAATAAGAAAAGGCCTTTCTACCTCTGTTGGTTGTTACGTTATTTTTGTCCAACACCATTAGGTTACTGAGCTTGCTTAGATTTTGCTTTATGAATAAAGCTAAGTAGTGGGGACTGTTTCAGGATACTGCCATAGTGTGCTCAAAGCAAAGTTGAAAAGGTCAGAGATACCTGTGACTGAGGGAATGGTACATATCTAAAATTTCTGCTCCCACTTTCCTCTTGGATGTATTTTGCATGTCTGTTAATTGTGTTTCAGAGTATCTCCATGTCAAGCATAGTTTCTGTCTTTTGACTTTTCTTTCAAAACAATCTTGGAAAAATAATCAATTACAGGACATTTATTAATTATAATAGAAGGCATGCTAATCAACTGGCCTTTTAATGTCAATCGAATGTTGGTTTAGACATTCAAGATCATTAATAACAAATTCATCTTACAAGTCAAAACTTTGTAAAATAAATAACCTGTTTTTACTGTATAAACCCTATTCTAAAATACATTAAAGATAACTGATGACTTAAAACACTTTGGGTCCAGTGTTGGGTCTCTAGTTAAACACCAGAAGTCTGGGCAAGGATCTTTCTGTCTGGATCTCTGAATGCCCAGATTAAAGCTAATTTTCTGGTCTGGGTACAGTAAATGCTGTATTTTGCAGTGTCTCCAAAGAGACAGTTTCCAAAAGAATTCAACTAGCACTGTATGCATTGTAGTCTTAAGATACTGTATGAAAATTACTATTGCAAAAATACTGTATAATGATTTTAGGGATCATGACATATGGAATCCTGGCATGATCAGCATTAGAGACTTGAACTGAAATACTGAATACTTGATGCTCCATTTGGAGTGCAGGTACTTTGTGGTACATAGTTATTCAAGGACAATATGGGACTGTAATTTTTGAGGTATCTGCAGAACCACATTGCAGTTTGTAAACAATAATCTGAAAACAGCTTTGTCTCCAAATCATCATAACTTGAATAAACCAGTACAAGGGAGAGAGTGAAATACATGTTCTGTAGGGCAACCACTGCACTTTCTGCAGCACCAGTTCTCCCTGCTGCATGTTACATGGTACAAATCCACGTATTAATGGTTTCTATTTGATCACTTTCATTTTGCATTTATTGCTCTCAGTCTTTGACTACAAGATAAAGAATAAGGCAGCAGTTCCCAAAACATATGAAATTAGGCACTGGAACTCTGACAACTTGCGCAGGTTTTGCTGATTTCCTGTTTGTAACTCTGAAGCTGGACAGAGCACTTGTACATTCCAAATGTGTTCAGCAGCAGTTGTCGAGCCTTGGACTGAACTTCCTCCCATTTAGATGAACTTCCAGGAACTGGAAAATCAAGACAATAATTAATAGAATTCACTTCTCAAGAAACCTGCACAATTCAGTGCTACCAACAAAATAAAACTGTGTGTGTTACACACCACCACCACCACCCAAAAAAAAAAGCTTTCTTACTAAGAATTAATATTCAGGATAGTCAGGTGTCTAAATCAGCACGTTTTGGCAAAATGTATTTATTTTTCCTGTCAGATTGTTAGAGTTTCACCCTGTCTTTCCCTGGACAAGTAAGGGAATTTCTGAAGAGAAATTTTACACGCACACACACCCCCACCCTCTCCCCAGGAATCTGTATTGGATGTTTCAGTATGAATGTATTTCTTTGCACAGTTTTCATTTTCACTGTCTTTCTGGGCAAATGGGTTTTGTAACTTACTGTACAAAACCATAGTTAGCAAACTCTCCACACCACCACCACCCCTCTACCCACCTCCCCAAATGATAGTTCCTGGTTCAACTTAAATAACAATATGAAGAGAAAGCATTGGATTACTTCTTTTTGTTACATTTCATTTAGAACCATTATGTTCAGAATTATGCTATACAGCAGCTTACCTAGTTGCAAGTGGACTATGGCAGTTGTTTTTCCTGCAGTGAGAGACCAAACATTTAAGTCTTCTATAGAATAAACATCTTCAATTTTCATCAAGTCTTCCTTAATGCGATCCACATTTAAATGCCTTGGAACTCCTGTAATACCAAACATGAGATAGAATTAATTCTGTCTTCTGCAAACTCTCAGTGGCCTTTAAAATGTCATGACAGATCTCAAAAGAGTTTATAATTTGTGCTGGTGAAATGATCAGTAACTTCCAAGTTATCAATAGAGAAGAATATGCAAATTGGCATATTGTCAAATATGGATACTGAAGTTGTACAGTAACTGCAGTGTTGTCTTAAACATAATTTGTCCTGTGCAGAACTTCTGGCAATAGCCAGCATTAGGTCCTTTGGTGCGATGTACTTATGTAGACAATATTACTGCAGCTTCTAACCCCTCGTAACTGCTTAGCCCAGATTCTAAGGTCAGAATCTAAAAAACCACCATGCTAGGGCCTATGTCCTGAAACTTCTCTCTTCAGGTACATGGTATCATTTTCAAATGCTCGTAGTAATCCATCTGCAGTGGTTAACACATACGACTTTCGTCTTACAGTGTGGCATCTTTGCACATCAATGATTGCACCGACCAAGTCCTTCTGGATGTAGTAGTTTCAGCAGGTAGAGCACCTCTATAACTTCCCTACTCCACCCTTTATCTGTATAAAGGGCAGAATCAAAATTTCAAATGATCAACATGGGTCAAAAACTAGTACAAAAGTACTGAATAAACTCTTGTTTCCACATAGTTTTGTTTCTGTTTTATACTGCCTATCTTCCAATTTTATGGAGTTTGATTATATATGCCATGAGGTGTTCAGCCACTTGCTTTTCAGTTTTCTTCAGAATTTCTGAAGTGACTCCTCTCTGAACTTGCTACTTCACTGTTTTTAAATCATGTTAGTTCCAGTACCATCTCTTTTGAAAATTCAGCATCTTCAGACTTCCATGCTGCCTTACAAATATATATTAAAAGCTAGAATCTCGTTGCTTTTATTAATCATTTAAGGTTTTAATTTAGCATTCCTAGTATAACGATGAAACTTCAGTTAAAATTAATAGTGAAAGCTGATACAAGTGCAAGGACCTTGATGTTGTAGCAGTAGTCTCCAATAAATGCAAGTCCCTTCTCTGGAAATCCTGAATATGAGTTGAAAAAATTCCCTAGCATACATACAGCCTACCTACCATCACTTTTAATAACATCATTAATTTGAGGATTTTATGACAGACGGCATAGCTATGCAAACAGCTACAACTGAGAACATCTGGAATTTGATACACCGTTATTTTGTCTTATCTGTTTTCTTCAGCTAAATCTTAGCTAGTTCCTTGGAGCTCACTGAGGTTTCTTAAGCAAATTTCACCATTTAGATGGGTTAGATTGTTGTGCGTTTGGTTTTTTTTTTCCTCCTAAATGACACCAAAAGCACTTGACAGTGAAGATTTTGAGGTTACTGGTTAAGCCTTGTAACATAATAAAAGTAAAGTCAATAATAGCTCATGTGAGACAGCTAGGAATGTTCAACTGAAACTGAGGATTTTTCTCCCATCCCTGACACCTTCACTTTCATAAGGTGAAAGTACTAGATCAAGCAGTAGTAGTTGGCATGTTAGGTGTGATAATGCAAATAATGCTGGCATCTTTCCTTCTAAGTCACCACATGAGATAACATGCTTTAGCTTGTGTTTAGCTTTTTCTTTCCTTTTTTTCCTTACACCACTCTCTTACTTGTAGCTTCTCCTGTGGTAACAGTAGAAGCACACAAGTAATACAAAAGTACCTGTGAAAAGGGGAAGACAAGAAGGACATGAACCACCTGTCCAGCCATTTGTCTTATTCTTGCTTTCTCCTTTTACATGCTTTCATACTCACTTTAACTTTACAAGTAATTAAAGGGAAAGTGTAGAACTGAGCCAGGGCAAATGTTCACTGTGTTTAGCTGACAGCCACTGCAGACACACCAGAAAGTTCCATATGTTTCACTTCACCATCTCCAAATGGTGAACAGCTATGACTTGTGTCATTCTGACAGAGGTCAAAGGCACTTTAAGACTGCTGTGACTTAAATGAGCCATCAAGAACCAACAGACTAAAGAAGCAAGAAGATAAACAGGTTTCTAGACACAATCCACTTTGTTAGAGATGGTGATCAAGAAGTCAAAAAATTGCCAGTGCTTACTGATATTTGACGTGTAAAGTACTGCAGACTGTCCACAGATCTTACCTTCCAGAATAATAACTCCTGTGTCACACAGAATTCGAACTGTTGTCAAAACCACCAGTATGGAGAATACATATGTACATATAGGATCAGCGATCTTGTATTCTGGCTGCAAGGGAAGTTCCGAAGCGTTAAAGCATGTATGAAAATAAGCTCACTTACTTAAAAAAAACATGACTCAGAAAACGCAGTTACTTCTAGCTCCAACCTTCATGAATATTTCTTTTTGTTTGAAGAGTTACAAAATACATAATACAGTTTGCTTATTTTGCATGCATGTATGAAGCTTATAACAGAATATCACAATGTATTTGTTTAATAAATTGCAAAAACAAGTCCCTTTAATCACCAGAATTGAAATTAAAACAATTCCCCCACCTCTAAGGCTAGCCATTCCTTACCTTAAAGCGTATGATGTATGCAGCCACGAGCACACCAATACTTTGTACCAGGTCCCCAAGGGCGTGTACAAACGCTGCTCTCACCGCAAGGCTGCTGTGCCCGTGGCTGCTGCTGTGGGCTGTGTTAGGAGAGTTCGACTGAGGTACGTGAGAGTGAGGGTGGGAATGGGAGTGGGAGTGAAGGTGGCCAGATTGATTCAGCAAAAAACCCATTCTGAAAGTGGAAGAAGAAAAATAGGCTTTAGGGTTGCTTATTTTCCTTTTACACTAAAGAATTGAAAAAGTAATACTCAGTATCATTTCTTGTCTTATGAAAATGAAGAGGTCCAGCAAAATTACATTCCATGAGAAAGATACAGGTCATGAATGAATTAGCAGCTTATTCCAAAATGCATTTACGAGTGTTAATGGAGAGAAAGGGAGATCTTACATTAAGTTAACTGCAACACCAACGGCTGCTGTAATCAGCATGATATCGCCATTTATTTCATAGTCCATATGGATAGTTCTTTGAACGGCTTCATACAAGAGGAATGCCATGAGGATATAGACCAGCAATACACTAATGATGGCAGACAATACTTCTGCAAACAGAAAGGAAACAACATTACAAAAGTGAGTCTAAGCTTCTTGACACTTGTACATACACATTATCTAGTGCAGATTTCAGCTATGAAAGACTGCTTAATGTGTTTCTGTATAGCTGTAATATGCTGTTTTAACATTATCTTATGTTTACCAAATACTCGTATTTCACAAAAGTGTGTTATGACCAACATTTTGGTGTAGGAATTTTGTCTGATCAGCAGGGACTTGCAAAAGGCCACATGTATCTAAGTAAAGAGAAAACTAGAAAGAAACCTCCTAGTATTTCATTGTCCTGCACCTTCCGCTGCCATTTACATCTGTGGGAAGTGGTTACAGCTCTTCACAAGGTTCCTACTGTTCTGATGTGAGGTAAATAGGCCTGAGTATTTTATGGGTCAGGACCTTAGTGCTGTCTGCCTCACTACCCAAATCATGAAATTGGGCTGGTAATAGCATACATAAACCTGAGGACAATTGAGTTCACACTACAGTTTTAAGGTCCTACTAGAAAGAATATAGGTATTTCCAAATGGGTCACTAGATTCCTTTTAATATGAACATACTTCTAACTCATAGCTTCATATTCTGAAAATGATTGCCCTGTTGCAGCTGAAACTTACAAAGAAACAAACAAACAAAAAAGGCAAAATACCTGACAGAGAAAACACTGGCCCAGTTAAGACTGTCTTGGCTATAAGCAAGTTAATACAAGGCTTTACAGAAAGCACAGGGGAAAACCCTAATGCCAGCTCCATTGTATCGCATGTGAATTCATAGGCATGCCTGAGTAATCTGTAATCATTATGCGTAACACTCATTACCGTCACTTGCCAGATGGATCACCAGGATCTCGGCTTTCCTGTGTGAATTCAGAGTTGGAATTAATTTACTTGGAATTTTAATAGTTGTTCTTCCCCCTTGTTCCACACAAGTTGCCCTGATTTATTCTCCAGTAAGGGCAAAATTCTGCTCTTGGCTTTACCATAGTTCTAAGAATACTGATCTGTGAAGTTCCTCACTTCTGCCTCTGCTTTGGATCTGTCAGTGTGTAGTACAACTTTGGTTACTGCTGAAGGTGTCATTTCTAACACAGAACTGTCTTTAACTGTATTTATTGAATATTACAGTAAAAAACATGCTGCTATATAAGCATTTTAATATCGCCCAAATCACTTGATCCATATATGGAATTTTTAACATCGTTATGGGAGAAGAAACTCTCACCCACACGTTCAGCTGTTCAGCAGTGTGTCAGTGCCTGGACCAGTACCAGCACTACCAGGCAGTAACAAGGCTCTGGAAGGCAACTGTCACAATCTTGGATGATTTTAGAGCAACATGAAAATCCTGGAAATATCTGTGCAAGTGGCAGTGTTCTGTACAAAGCAGGCAGATTATTCAGGGCAACAGCCTTAAGAAACCTATTCCTGAACAGGTTTTCCAGAATGCTTTTTAGAAAATTTGTGAAGCATATTAGCATTTACCAGAGAAATTACAGACTGTGGTTTTACAATGGAAAACCATGTTTTCTCAAATGGAAACCAGTGTTTCGCCTGCAGTTTCTTTCACAGGCCCACTGTCATGTCAGCATTGTAGATTTGTGCAGAAATCTTTCGCTTCTTGTGACATGAACTGTCTCAGTGGACTGACTGATTCTGTCATTACTAACATTGTGTTTGCAGCAACGGAAAAATGCCAGGTCCCATATCTATGCTTAAATCTGCTCAATGCCTTACTGAGAAGGAGGCATCTCCACTTGGTGGTGAAACAGAACTATTTTGGCTTCAAGAATATAATACTTTTCAGACATGACTGCAATTTCCATTATTTTGTCTTCATTTTTCTAACCCATTTCTGAATCTGTCAGCTTCCTTTTCACCACTGAAAATGGAGTAAAACTGAAAATGGAGTATACATATTATGTACTCAAAGAGAATTCAAATAAATGAGAACTAGTGTGAATTCCCTTCTGGAATTTGAGTAAACAGCTTAATATGCCTGCAGTGTTAATGGGAACACTTTAATATGCAGTGTTTATGGGAACAAGTTTGAAAATTCATCGTTCTGCAAACAAAAGACATAATGAGCACCAGAAACATTGCTCATTAGAATGTTTTCATACTTACTGTATGTATGGATTGTCTTAAAACTTAATGCAGAGCAGGTCAGCAGTGAGAGAGTTCTTGCACATATTCTCAGCTTCCAACAAATGTTTCACATTTTTTCTCTGACAGATGCTCAATCTGTACCCTATTTTTAACATTCTTTCATATTTTAACATCTCTTTCATGAAATTCAAGCTATTGTTGAGCCTATATTATTTGTTGACAAGCTTCTTGCATATGGAGTATTTGGAAAGATGCGTTATGGCAAGGGTATACCCTCAAAGCAGCTTTCTTCCATTGCCAGCATTCACTGATGTATGGAACTGGGCCCACAGGCCATGGCATTCAGACTGGGTGCCTAGAATCAGGCAAATCTATTTCACAGATGTGACTTTAAAAAGAAACCTGCGTACAGTAATCTTGAACCATCCCATTCTTCTGTACTTGCAGAACCTAGGTCAAGGTTTGGGGGTCTCTTGCAGGGCCTTTACCCACTTCCCTTTCCTCACTGCAGCCACAGAAACTCTTCCCCCCACCTGCGGGCTCTACTCCTTCTCCTTCAGAGAGGGCTGCACTGTTGCTACTCACACAGAATGGCTGAGGTAGAAGGGAACTCCTGGAAACTGTATAGTCCTGCTCAGAGCAGGGTCAGCTACAGCAGGTTGCTCAGGCCAGTGTCCAGTTGGGTTTTGAGTATTTCCAACTGTGAGACTTGACAACCTGTTCTAGTGTTTGACCACCTCCTGTCACTGGGCAGCAGAAAATGGGGAGTAACTGCTTCAGAACTGAGAGGCTGCTCCCAAGGTGGGCAATACAAACTAATGCTATGGGCCACATCTGGCCCGTGGGCCACACTGGCAGGAATCCTCAGGGATTTTTGTTTGCCAAGTGCAGTGGAGCCCTCAAACTAATTTAAAACTCAGTGAAAATTTACAGAACTGAGTAAGATTTTATTGGTTAAGTTTCTTTTATTTTTCTGAAGATCAAGTCCTGTTTTTAAGCTAGGCCATGGCATGTTCAATGCATGTACTGTTTGGCTTTAGAGAATTTACAAAGATATATAAACTACTCATGATTTCTAAATAGGGTTAAAGAGCGCATGAATGCTGGCAAACATCCTTCTGAAGAGTATGAACAACTGCCAGGGGGTACCTGCAAGGTCAGGTTTCAGTATTAGGGCAGCTCCTATTGCCAAATTAAAACTTCTTGAAAGAAAAGTTTGCAATGGGAAATGCTGGCAGTGTTAATGCTTTTTGCTAAAACCCCAAAGATCTCTGCTAGTGTACAGAGTTATGCATTCACGCACTAGTGACTAACTGATGACAAATGACTAGGAGCGATGGAGTTGTTGAATTCTGCTGCTGTTCTAGCAGCCAAAATATGAATTGCAAATGATGACTACACGAGACTTTGAAATTCCTTGAAAAATATACTGTAGAATGTATAGAGCAGAGGCGGCAAACTGTGACACTAGAAATTATCTATTTTATGAAATATAAAGCTTTGAAGCTTTTGATTAAATGTCTGCAAGACCTGTAGCTATATATTATGAACTGTTATATCCAGTTAGCAACCACATGAAAACGCCCTTTATCATCATTACATTTCCAAATGTGAAGTAATGAATCCTGAAAATACCCTTCCAAGGTTTAGCACATAATTCTGTTCATACTTCTCTTTACAGACACCTAAAAGGGGCAGAGGTTAAGTAACTTACTGTATTGCAAACCATGATCTCTGCTTTGTGTGGTTTGGGGAGCACAAGAGAAATACTCATTTATGTGGCTTCTGGCAGAGCAGAGCCCTCTAACAATATGCTCCACAGAACTTTTTAGTTCTGGATTAAGATGTCATTTTTCATACTGAATAGGACCTTCTTCCAGTGTCATAATTCTACTGAAGTCAATGGGAGTTCATAAATCCTGGGCATTGGCAATAATCTGTTGTGAATAACAAATGACTGACATGTACAGCTCCTGCACCAACAAGCTCCTCAGTGTGTCCCAGAAGCAGTAACAGTGGTACAGCAGTGAGTGACCAAAGAATGTGTCCCTCTCTCGCTCAACATCTTCAATTCCAAAGCACAAAGGTGCACAAGTGCCTGACAGAATGCAACAGCCCAGTAACTATGGATGGGCTATGAAACAGAGCTGCATATCCACCCTTGTTCTTGCTGGGGACAACTTCCCTCCTCTGAACCCTTCGTAAAATTTCTAGGCCATGGTTCATTTGTAGGAAGTCATATTTACAATGACATCCTGTGTTCAATTCCCCAACCTTCCTCTCAAAGTTGGTAGATGAAGCAAGCATTCAAAACTTAACTCTGAATCTGCTAAGTCCTAGTTTCACAGAGATGGAGAAGGCTCATCCAGCTTCCCACAACTGAAACTGCCATCAGACTTCACTTCTGACTGAGGTTTATGCTTTAAAAATACATCTTTTTTATTATTTATTCCCTTGTCATAATACAACCTATGTTGTGGATCCACAGTGGCCAGTGAAAGGACATTAGTGTCAGGGTGTTAAACATAAAGCAACTCCTGGGTTTGTTGCTGCTTTCTTTCTAGTTACTTATACTTCTAGAATTAGGTTATCTTTACTGTTGCTTAAAATGCTCTGTTAATAGAAAAAGCTGATACCTACATACCTAAGCGATGAAATCCGAAAGTGAACCTCTTTGTGGGAGATTTTGCAGAGAGCCAGAGAGCAAGCAGGGTCAAAATAATACCACTAAGGTCAGTTAACATATGAAGTGCATCTGTCATAATTGCTAGGCTGTTAGCAACATATCCACCTGAAAAGAAAGTTGAAAAAGTCAGGACGTATGACATTAATGATTGTAGATAATATTCTTTTGGCACAGCTTAGAGTTATGTATTTTCAGAACAGTGCATTAAGTGCATGAGAGCTCTTCTTATAATCACTAAATGGGTTTTTTTTGCCATTGCAATCAAAATGCCATCCTATAATTTAAAGCTGCCATAGTTACAAGTGCAGTGAAGTGTGCTTTCTGTTAAGAGTAACATAGAACGGATTCACTCCTGTCATTCTCACACACTACTTGCATCCTAACATTTGCAAGATCAGGACCAAAACAGTTTCGTTTCTTTTCTCTGTATGTTAGTGTATATGTATTTAATCAGTTGATCCTTTTATTAAACTACATCTGTTAAATATCTTGACATTATGGAACAGGGACAGAAATCCAGTGATTCAGCGGCAAGGAAATTTACCCTGCCCCCTTATTACTATTACATTATCTTGTAACTTTCATTATTCCCTGTCCTGGCAGGGCTAAGTTCTGCCAATACATACCGCAGGCAGTGACTTCCACTTGCACAGCATTTTTCTTTGTTATTTATTACCATAATTTTTGCTTGTAATTATGAGCTGTATTGAGACAAATAACCTCAGATCAAAGGTTAGTATCTTTGTTTCCATTCAACTGCTAATGCTACTGTTGTATAGGCAAGAGATTTAAACAATGCGCCTCTCTTAAGCACCCCTTATCCAAAGGGGAATCAAGGACAGGCTTCCTTGTCTTCCATATGCATGAAGTTAAGCCCATTTTCTCAGAAAAGATCACATCTTTAGTGTCAGCTCAGCTATGATTTAGTTTCTCTTTTTACCTTGAGATTGACATTCAGCCTGTAAATTCTCCTGAGCAAAGCATGCAGCTGGCATGCCATTTGGCAGGCTTGAGGCTCCAACTAACATTTTGAGTAAAGGTATCTTCATCTACAATTAAAACTGTCTTGGTGAGGAGGCTGACCATGAGGATGTGCCAAAGGCATATTCACAACTGGCTGACTGCTTTCAAGACTAGTCATAAAACCTGTGTGTGTATGGCTGTGAATGTTAGTATGCACACACCTGCAGACTGAGCTTCTCTCCCCAGCTAAACACAAGCAGCATGGCTGATACTGTAGTACTTCTTGTACTGTGAGTAACCACCAAATACACACTTCAACTAGTTCCCTTCCTCCATCCCCCCATCTTCAGTTGTTCCTAAGTCAAATTCACCTGAAGCTGAAATTTTCCAAAGGCCATCACAGCTCAAAAGCAGTGAGTTTTTAAGATTTAGCAGTTTAGCAGCTTTTTGAGTTATACCCTCCCGTTCTGAATTAGTTTCTGTTCTCATGTAATTTTAAAATATTACTTAGAAATATGCAACTCAGCCTCTTCTGTAGTCAACACAGGAGAAACAATAATTTGTATCTAAGGCATTCAAATTAGTAGCTTACATGTATGATCATGTAAAGTACGTATGTTAATTCCCATGTATTAATTTTGAGAGTCACTTCAGTCTGAGATGAGTCAGTTCATTTCAGCTAGCCTCGCACTTTGACAGACTTCAGAAATAAAACGATAAAGAAGGAATTCAGATACTGAAGCAATTGTAATGTGACTAAGAAAACATAACTGAAATTTATGAAATTCTGAAATCAAAGGTTCCCTGTTTCCACATGTATTGGTTCATCGCTTGGTTAAAGGTACTGAGTCCTGAGGGTTGTTAAACACAATTGGCAACTTGGAAAAAAAAGACATCTACAACCTGTACAAATAGACAGCTCGATGGCTCAGCATTGTCTTCAGTGACCTGTGAAGGACAGCAGTCCTCCTCATGGACAATCAATTAGAAATCTCTACACATAGCTGAAAAAAACAAAACCCTGCCAGAAAAGGTAACTAGGACTTGCTATATGTTTTTAATTTTGTGATGCAAAATGGTTCCCACAAGGTGTAAGTTGTTACCTGACTTTTACAATGACTGTTGATCAAATTAAACAACACACACTGAGGTGGGCTGGGGTAATGAGCTTGGCTGTGCGCTGGAAAACAATATGCCAGTCACGATTTCACAAGAAAGCTGCTGAAACAAGATTTCCTTCATCTTGACATTGGTAACAGACAGCAGGAAGATTTTAACTGAGTAACTGAATCATCTGATAGGGTCTTCTGCCTTTTTTCAGAAACTAAAAAGAGAGAACTGTCAAAGATCACAGATAGAAGTCAGTTAAAATGTCCTATAGGATTAAACAAAGTTTCCCAAATACCTGTACTTCAAATCAATGAAAAAAGTTCCAAAATTTGAAACGAAGCAGACAGAATGCAATACAGGGCTGGAATGGAACAGTTAAACAGGTAGAGAGGGCCAGGACTGAAGGGCTCTATCTTTAATTACTTGTTCTGCTGCTGATTACTTGCCTTGTGACAAGTCATTCAGGTCAAGATCCACACAAGTACGGAGATACCCAAGTCCTCTATTTCTTCTTTGTGGAAGTTGGACACAAAGTCTTTTATAGGTCTGGCCCTTAGTGCTGTCTGCCTCAGTGCCCAGAACATGAAATTGGGCTGATGATACCTACACCTCATGACACTATCAACACTGTGCAGACAAATCCACCATCCTGAGCTAAGCCAGCAGAAGTCCTGGCTGTACAGGAGAAATGACAGATGATGTGACAGTGATAAGAGAGGATTTTTACTCTCAACACCTATTATTTCTAGAGCTCTCCCTGCACTAGCTATGGAGGGGTCTACAGCAGTGTGAATCAGATCCAAAGTCCCTGACAGATACACCCCAGTGACTTTAGCATCAAGCTGCCAGCAGCTCCAAAATATTATTCAGTAAGAGGTTCTTTGGTTGAACTAAATTCAGTATTTATCAGAACTCTGTTATGAATACAGTCAGATGAAATCACTCTCGTGTTAAAGGATGTCTATGTTTGAGATACAACACTATGTTCCTTATCGCATTTACCTGAGTTTATGCTGAAGCAAAATCTTAGCCAGAGAAAAAAAATAGAGACAGGGCATAAATGGAGAGCACAATTCAGCATATGCCCACAACAGGTTTGATGGAACTGCCTTATCCATGGATGGTAAAACTTATCCATGATAAGCTGATGCACTGTGGCACTGTCGTTAATGACTAACCACACAATGAGATATTGAAGGACGAACCCACTTTTTTCCACTAACCCACATTCCTGGGCCTCCCAGTAAAACTGGTGCAGATATAGTCAGTATTTTGATCTCTCTCTGAAAAACAGACTGGATTTTTGTCTACATATGTGGGACAAACTGTATTATTCATCCTTGAGCAATGATTTTGCTCCCTATCATCTGGTAAGAAGTTTCTGTCTTAACGACACAATTCACAGCTGTCCTACAAGTGATCCATGATCACAAGCTCACTTCACACAAGCAAATGTCAGATCTTCAGTCATTACTGACCAAATCTGCATAGGTGCAGAGGAGGATGTAGGTCCTGGGCCACTATACCTGAGGCATCTCTGTTCTTTACTTCCAGAAAGTTTTTGTGACTCAACTTTTTTTTCCCCCTAATGAATTACGGCAAATAATTCATCTAATTAGCTCTGATTTAGACTTGTATGTGAAAATGAAAGCAATTTAAAAGCAATTAATTGTTATAGTTGTTACAGAGACCTGGCTCAGCATATACATCAACGTCCTGGAACTGTGTAATGCTCCCCATGACTTCAAATCTGTGGATGAGAAAATTACAGCGTTCTCCAGGAGGCTGCACAGCACTAAGCAGACATGTGCACTGAAGGGCATGGACATACCCAAAAGGCAGATTGTAACAGGATGCTGATACTGATAAGTGAATGGAGATTAAAACATAAATACTATCCTTTGTAAAAATTATTAGCTAATGGCAAAGGAGTAACATCTAATAGCTCATCCGTGCATGCAGGGCACCTTCAAATTTATTTCAAGCCTATGCTGCTGTAGCCTATAAAATAAAGCACAGTCGTTCTATACAAGCTGCTGTAGAGCACACAGGTTATCTTTTACCTGCATAGCAAACAACACTGCGACCTTAGCAGGGAGCAATAAAAGCTGAACTTGATCACCAGATTAATTCTTCTGACCAACAACCACCACATACCTATACAGGAACAGATTTCCAGGTAAAAACCCATCATGCTTCTGCCAAGTCCTAACAAACAAAACCCACAAGTAATTTACTCAGACTTCTTGGTATTCTTCCATGTTGTAATGGGAAGTGTTAAAATACCTATTAGTTTAATTGACTCTGGGCACATGATCTATGCCTGGATGGAGCATACACTGGTCCCGGGTGTAGGAGGACACCAGGTAGCTGTCAGGAGGCTGGATTTTCACTGCAACCCCACTGGTAGCTCAGGGTTTGGCTTTTTGATTATAAGAAAGAGAGGGCATTGCTGGTGAGTGAGGGCAACACCGCCCCCACCCCTCATACACACCCCCCAGCATTAGTTTTGATATTATGGTAAATGTCATGTCTGTATTTCCCTCATTTTCTCTTGTTGCAAACACGGCGAGATTTTATAGCAGTAGTTAATACTGAGGATGAAATTGTTAATCTTGTTTTGTTTTTTTAATGTCTGTAATAAAATGCTGCTTCTCCCTTGCTAATAACACCTTACAAACTTCCAAGAGAAACTTGCACGGAGAACTAAAAAGCCATCAGACATGCAAAAAATACCTATTTATGCCGTCTGGGGGGACTGATGATATTCAGATAAGGGAAGTTGCAAATTCCTCTTTCTTTTCTTGCATGGAAAATAGAGGTGGACTTTGTTCCTGCTCACTCTGTGAACTTGCAGCTAATCTCTCTGATCTCTCTACATGACAGACGGTTTCTCTTAGTAACTACCGAAAGCCAGGGCCGTAGAGGCGTGACAGGCTGCGCGGCACCGGCCGGAGAGACGGCCGACAGAGCCCCCGACTCACCTACGAGCTCCCCGGTCATGAAGAGGAGATAGAGGAGGGCAGCGAGCGTCAGCCTCTTCTTCACCGTCCTCTGCCTGGAGCGCTCCC
>NW_009922839.1:26059-43004 GCF_000696875.1 Nestor notabilis | reverse complement strand
GGGGGGGAAGATTTTCCACTTTATAATCTTTTAGCTAATGGATTAGCCCTATCAAGAGGAAGCAAACATAAACTTGAAAACAACCCAAAAGTGGTCAGAACTGCATTTTTGAAGAAAAATGTATACTTTTTCCCCACAGCTTTTGTGGGGGGGATGGAAAATCCCAAGCTAGATGTGTAGGGACATACAGATAACCCTTCTAAATGCATCATCAAATTCACTTTCTTGTTTCCAACAGCAGATCATACTCGTGTGAGGTGCTTTCACAAGATAATATGTATTTCATGGTAGAAGTTCGGTTTTTCAGCACTTACAGGTTTCTTGAAGGTTATTGTTCCTCCTGAAATTTATTTGTGGTTAAATGTATTTGGATATTCTTATTGATAGAAACATTTTAATGTTTTTTAAATCCTGTTAATTTGGCCTTATAGTGATTTATGGAAAATACATCACAAATTAATTATGTGTTCTGGGAAAAAAGATTTCTTATCATCCATTCTTCTTTGCCATTTAATTTCATTGGTGCACCTCTTGTTGATACAGTGTGAGACACAGTAAACCTTTACAATCTCTTTTCCATTTATTTTTCATAAACATCTGTTAATGTCAATTCTAATTTACATCCTTTTTCCACTAAATTTTATTTGATCTATATTCTCATTAATGTCTTTTGCATGTTAATAACGGGGTTTTGCCCTTCCTTGAAGCTTCTCCATTACTGTTTTATGATTTGTTGAAAGGGGAGCAGTATTAAAAACATGGAGGTGGAAAGGGGAAAGGCCTGATGCAATGCTGAATACTATTAGAAATGCTGCACAGGATAGGAGAAGTGGTGTTACTACTGCAGTAATACTAGCAAGCCTGTACCTCCATGCCTTCGGTGTCAAGTTCTACTGACAGTAGCTCCAAAGGCACGTTGAAAATTTGGGGTGAAGAATCATGAGAAAATAAAAAAAGGAAGACCTTCACCTGCAGGGATAACTTCCAAGGCAGCTCCGTCTGTTTAGCTTTAAAGATTTTAGGAAGATTTTACAAGGCTAAAGCACCCTGCAGAAAGAATGCAAATTTAATAATGAAGAAAACTCTTCAATTTGCTAAAACAAATCCAAACAGCTGAGGGTAGTCAATTGTAGATTTACAAGAAGTTGCAAAAATCCTAACTAACAGGAGAATTTACTGTCAGAACAATTCTCTGGAGGCTCTGGAGGCCATCCATCCTTGGGAACTTAAATGTGATTTACCTAAAACCCCTGTAACTTAACATGGCTCAGCTACATTTCCTGAGCATCTCTGGTAACAAAAAACAACAGTAACAGAACTCGAAAACCACAATTTATTTCTGTAAGACCAGCAAAGGCAGCCAAGCGAACACCTCCACGTAATAGGTGCAAAAAAGGAATGATGTGTCTCATGGAAATAATATTTAGAACAGATGAGATTAAAGAAATTACCTTGGCCCAGAGGCTATTCCAATCTATTGGATGATTCCTCATGCAGCCAAATTCCCTGGGAGGTTGTGAGCAATGTTTAGTGGGTATAAGATGCAATCACATTTCCTGTGGATAAAAAGTACATTTAAGATCACAGAGTCAGATTACAGGTGTACTGGAAATGAATGAAAGGGGAAGGCATATTTCCAAACCTAGTCAGTACTTAACTAAAATTCTTCATGATGATCCAAACTCACCCTGAGATTTTACACCCTAATGTAGATAACTGGAGTCCTTGCTTATTCCCTTCCAACACTGTCTATCAGTTGCATCTAATTTGGTCTTAGGCAAAATGTCTCAGCCTTTCTCATGGGTGACGCGGGGGACTGTGGGGGATATACTGCTTTTTAGCACAGCCACCCTAGGACTGCTAACTCCTTGGGAAATCCTGGGAATTTCTGCTTTGCTCTCATCTGTTCATGATGTTTTCATTCTATTTGGTAACACGTGAAGGAAACACTGGCCATGTAAGAGCAGGAGGGAAGCAATATTGGACGATGACTGTTATCCCAAATTACAACAGTGCCAGACTGGAGTGTGAGCTCTGATAATGAGCTTGTATGGGTGGTGCTGCTGAGGTGAAAAGTAAAGCCAGTACCCTTATGCTTATTCTCACCTCATTTACGCGACACTGGCTTGGATAATGCCTACCCAGGTAACTTTTACACCTTGTCTTGCAAACTTTTGATGAGTGTTGCTGTGTAAAGGTCTCTCCTTGCAGTTTCCTACTTAGAGGGTCTTAATCTCAGTAGGGTGGAAACTAAATCCTGTAACCCAAGCGATGTGCGATGTGAATGAGTAAACTAGGGGAAAACAAGAGGCACACCAGCAGCTCCAGTAAGAGATCAAACACACAAACTTGATATCTACCTGTTCAGTCAAACAGGACAAAGTTTAAGATTCTCTTCTTGCTACCAACATAGAAAAACCTGACCAGAACTGGCCTAAATCTCTTTGAAATGACTGTACATTGCCCAATTCCTTTAGGTTTCTCACCATAGATGCAACTGGTTAGGTAGTGGCTGCCAGTGTAACAGTTTGGAAAGGAAATAAAAGACCCATTAATCCCTTGGAAGATCCATGTGTGTTTCACCTTGGAGCTGTACACTCAGCATGACCTCAGTTTACATCTTTTATTCACACAGGAATGTTCTTGTCTGTAGCCTTGTTGCCAGGAGTTCATTTCTCTGCTGGGCTCCGCTCTCAGCCTTCTGTTAGCCCTTGCCAAGGGCACTTTCATTGAGTGTGCCTCCTGTTGGCACCCTGTCTTGGGAACTGAAGATCTGCAGCATACCAAGGGCTAGTCACATCTTCAGCAATAGATTTTTTGTTTTGCTTTGGTTTTTTGGTGTGGGGTTTCTTTTTTTTTTTGTTTGTGTTTTTTTTCCCCCTTAGTTTTCCCTGTCTTTTAACTTACCTCAAAGCTGATTGCTTCTGTCTGCTCTCCCTCCCCCACTTTGAATATGATACTCCCTTTGTGTTTTTCTACCATGCAGTATTGCTATTCTGAATGTTTAAAGATTTGGGATTCTGCCTTCAATTTCCCTGTGCTATTCCATTGCATCTTCCATCTCTGGCATGGTACCTTCTGAGGTACAGTTTCCTGTGAACCTGCTGCCTCTAAGCCTTATTTTCACTGATTCTGCTCATTTGCTCCAAGGAAGTGCTTTACTTCTGTGGACTAGAATATCTGTGCAATGCACATAGGTGAGAGGGAGGGCATGGAGGGCACCCACAAGCCACATGGATAATGTGAATAGGGCACATTAATACAGTTTGTGCTCCGAGTTTCTACAGCCTTGGTTACAGGAATGGCAGTTTCATAGAATCATAGAATAGTTAGGGTTGGAAAGAACCTTAAGATCATCTAGTTCCAATGCCCCTGCCATGAGCAGGGACACCACACACTAAACTATATCACCCAAGGCTCTGTCCAACCTGGCCTTGAACACCACCAGGGATGGAGCATTCACAACTTCCTTGGGCAACCTATTCCAGTGCCTCACCACCCTCACTGTGAAGAACTTCTTCCTTATATCTAATCTAAACTTCCCCTGTTTAAGTTTGAAGCCATTACCCCTTGTCTTACCACTAGAGTCCCTAATGAAGAGTCCCTCCCCAGCATCCTTGTAGGCCCCCTTCAGATACTGGAAGGCTGCTATGAGGTCTCCACACAGTCTTCTCTTCTCCAGGCTGAACAGCCCCAGCTTTCTCAGCCTATCTTCATACGGGAGGGGCTCCAGCCCGGTTATCATCCTCGTGGCCCTCCTCTGGACTTGCTCCAGCAGCTCCATGTCCTTTTTGTGTTGAGGACACCAGAACTGTGCACAATACTCCAAGTGAGGTCTCATGAGAGCAGAGTAGAGAGGTTGGACCACCTCCTTTGACCTGCTGGTCACGCTCAATCGTTTATGTTGGATAACTTCCAGAATTGTCCTTCTGTGGGACTGTAAATGGCACTGAGATGTTTCTGCATAGCTCATGCAAATGTCATAAATATTTTAATACAACTAACACATTGTGAAGACATAGCTACCGTATGGTGTGTCTGAGACATGGGGACTTACCCAAAATAGTAATTCTCTCAGTGCACTTATTTCTTTGGGATGATGATTGGGATTTCCATTGACATCTACAGAGGACACCTGGGCCTGCAAAGTTCTTTTTAGAAAGGTTATTTCAACAATAGATAGATATTTGCTTGTCATTATACACAGTACAGTATCTGTTTCAGAGTCATTGCTTTAGTAGAGAGCTACTTTATTGAAGTATTATTTATTGATAATGGTCATATTCTTGCCATGTATTGTCAAATAAATATAACAATAAATGAGCAAATATTGCCTTGTGCACATGTCTGAGATCCTACAGTTGTGAAGGTTATCAGTGCAGACAATCTGAGAAATAGCTAGAGACGAGCTTAATTCTGCAAAGCTTGTTGCTTGCTGCAAGGAGCCTGTGTCCACAGGGGTCCCAGCAGATGTATTTGGTGGTGGTGGGCTGCCAGCCTTTTTCATGGACACGTTGCTCAGACAGGTAGGAAGCAGGCCCAAAGATGGACAGCGCAGATATGTGCCACAAAAAAGTAGCCATCTCTTTGAATTTCAGATGTATGGTCACTAGTGGCCACCACCCCTACAGCTATCTGAAGCCTCTCCTGTGCCTTTCAGAACTGAGACTCCTGGACGCTGTGTTTCCTCTTGCTCCAATGCTGAAGCTACTCACCTTTGCAAATGACCATGGTTTAAATCTGCCACCATCCCTCCTGGCACTGCCCCCTGTGAGTCAGCTGCTCACATCAGCCAAGCTGTTGGCTCCTGGGCAAGGCCTGTCAAGGACTTGAGGCTCATTCGGTGGCTCTCGCTGCCCAGAATTGAGGCTCCTGGGAGCTGCGTTTCCCCACACTCCGGTGTTGAAGGCATCTTCTCTGCAGTTACCTCGGCAAAATATGTGTTGTTCCAAGTTACAGTGCTGTCTGCAGAAGCTGCAAGTTGATGCCTTGCAGTTACAAGATGTGTAAAGTTCAATGTTTGTGTCAAAGCAGCCCTGAACATTGTTATAGGCACTTACAATTTCCAATCTGTTGAACTCACGTTGTACTGTAAAACACTTTGCCGAAAAGGTAGCACTTCTTTGGTTTGTCTTCTATGAACAGGTCATTTAAGATGAACCCTTGTGTGGTGATGCTGTAAATCTCAAACAAAGTATGTTCTCTCAAGTACCCTACAATACCTCAGACAGATGGGTATCTCAGTCGATTGATGTGATTTTTCTGCTCTTTCTACATGACACGTGACATGAGGACCTCTTGTCTGGAGTTCAAAGTTACTGCCAAGAAAGAAAATCAGTGGGAGACGGAGGTGAACCCTGGGAAAATTTCATTTGTGTTAGCATCCTTGGTCAGTAACCAGATGAGCAAACTTTATATTTGCAAAATATTTCTCCTAACTTCAGAGCTTTTCTGCCTCGCTTGTTTAGTGATAAACTGGGTAAAGGCTCACTTGACATGCTCACTTCTCCACTGGAGGCAGGAGGAGCTTGCTTAATTATTAAGTCAAGACACAGATACATACACCACTGTTATCTACCAGCCTGTCAGGTAGATAACAGTGCAGTGCAAAAATCCTGAGGTACAGAGGAGTTTGTGCCTAAAAAAGGAAACAGAGGGCTTCTGTTGCTCATACGCCACATGAAAGTGAAGCCCCATTTAGCCTCCTGCTGAGACTTTTGTTTGCCATTGCAATCAGAAGACCTTCATGTTGGATGGATATGCTTGTCCTGTGTGCATCTATTTAGTCTGCTGTCTTAGTTCCACGGTTGCAGGGAGCCTTCCTGCTATTAACACAATGTGCAAATAAAAATTTGCAATTAGATTCAAATTTCACACTTTGAAACAAGTCTGACTGTATTCCTTAAGTCAAGATTCTCCCCTACCCACTCCTGCCTTGTATTTGAGCTGAATTTAAGCAGGGTTATCAAGCTTTTGGAGGTGGGTGTGTTTTGCTGCCCTTGCCGAAGTTGGTTGCTGACGTTATTGATAGTGAGGTTGAGGCAGATTCTAGAGTGTTTTGGTGAGTCCAGTCCTGGGGCTGTCCAGATCACCCGTGAAAGACAGATCCCACCCAAACAAGGTAGGATCACACATGGGCATTGATCAGGTTATGGATCTTGTAGACTTTAAAGTATTGATACAAAGGATTATACTTCTTGAACAGTATTTTCTCTCCTCTTTCATAAGTGTCTCCCAAGTAAAGAGAAATATATTATTGATTTCAAAAGAAGGAAAGCTGGAAAGATCAAAGTCTTTCAAATGGCAGCACTTTTCCCCCCAGAAACAAGTAAAATCAACAAAAGTAGATTTTGGAAAGTGTTTTTAGGCTTCCACCTCAGGAAAAATAAAAAGTAATATTCGTGCAATTACTTATTTCCAAAGGATTAGAAGGTAAGAAAAGATAGTTCATTCCATTTAATAATTTAAAGCAATTAGGCCAAATTTAGCAAAATTCTGAACTCTGGTAAGGGACTTTGGTATTGAGGGTCTCTCTGGGATTTACACATTCTTTCTAAATTCCTTTGCAAAATTGCAGTTTTTGTATTCATAGCTCAGCTCCTCTTCTACTGCTCTCCTAAAATCTGCATAGCTGGTGGTTTTGAGGTCTTCCAATTGACTTTCTAGATGTTGCATAGACCCTCATGAGGAATTGGTCAACTACACTGACTTGAATTTTTCTTCCTTGCCCAGATTTCTGCTGGCTGAAGAGGAGGAAGGAAAACCAGAACCCTTACAATAGCTCTCTGCCACTGTTGTGTAATCCCAGTTCAAGCTTCTGGTGACTTTAGGAAAGTGGCAAGAGCTCTGCTTGGCACCATTAACCTTGACTGTCAGGGTGAGCCTGCAGGAAGAAGAGGTTCTTCAGCTTGTTGCTTTGACCCTATAACATGCCAGGTTAGTACTAGTTTAACTCCAGTAAATTCAGTACAGTTACACTAGGGATCAATTTGTCCTGAAGTTTTTTGGTGTGTTCATACATAGACATGTCAGGTATTACTAGCAACAGAAGTTTATCTTGTGAGATAGTATTAAGAACCTCACAGAAGTGTGATTTTGTTTCATATTGGCAGAGAGTATAGGAAATGCCATTTGACTCCCTTCACAGCATGGATTAGCAAAATTAGACTTGTCTCCTTTGTACTAACAAGCCCCAGGACAGAATGCAAGCTATTAAATGAAGGAAACTCCTTTCAGACACACACACACAAAGCTGTGGGGAAAAAATTACCTAGGCTTCCAAGGAGGACTGATTATTACAGAGTTCATATCTGTAGGACATTTACTCTGCAGGATTTTTTGTGCACGATGACATGACTTTATGGTTTTATTTACATTTTCTGAAGAGTTCACCTGACTTGTTGCTATGGGAAATGCTTCAGTTGTCTGGAATACTCTTTTATGTTTACATCACACACAATTGCGCCTATATACTGTCTTGGTGCTGCTTGACAAATCAATAAGTAAATATGGTGTGCCTGTTAATTTAACAGTTTTAAATTTAAACTGGTTAAAAAAAACCCCAAAACATAAAAAATCCCTGAGTCAAGTTTTAATGTAGTAAGAGTATTGTTTGATCTTTATTTTATTTTATTTTATTTTATTTTATTTTTTTTTACAATTCGTTTATTTTTCATTTCTTTGATTTTTTTATGAATAATGCCTTTGGAACCCAGACAGATCTAGAAGCTGGTAAATCCTGTTCTCTGAGGCTGCACATAACACTGCTTGCCCTAAGCAAGATTTGCAGAGAACCTAATTTCTATGTAGACACCCAAATAAGTGACCAGAATCTAACTCAGAGATGACAGTCAAAGCCTGGGTGTTGATTGTCCCCTAGTCCAGTGGTTGAGTATTTCTGGTAACATAACCCTGGATAGGCACAATGAACACCTGAAATTTTCTCTGAAATCTTTTGAGAATCTGCCCTCAAGGCTAAATTCTGAGCTGATGTAGTGAGACAGCATTAATTTTCATCTGATGGGCCTTGAATCTGACCCAAACTGATTTCACTTACAAATAAAGCTCAACTTCGAGTAGGAGTTAGGTGAGGACAATAAATATGAGTTAAAGTAAACAGATATTCTGAGTCTTCCCTTTCAAAGCATGTCTTTGTGGAAGTTCAGTTCTCAGCCTCTCTATTCAGTGAGAAGTAAACAGTAATGTTTCAAAGTATTTCAGAGAAAATCCCTCCCACAGCTGACACCCTAAGTACATACATACTATCCTCTGCTTTGTTTTACAGAGGATTATGCTAGGAATGTCTTGGATTGAGAGCTCACAACTCAGGCAGCAAGGCCTCAAGGTGCAATGAGAAAATTGCCATTTTTTTCCTCAATAGATTCTTTTGAGCTGGAAAGAAGTGTCCCTTCCATGACGTTTCCCCCTCTTCACTGCCTCCTTTCTCCTCCCTTCCCTGGCCTTTAAACTTTTTATGATACCTGGCTCCCAAATGTCAGAAAGGAGCCTGATACAACAAAGCCTTAGAGCTTCATAAAATCCTCAGAGAACTGATTGAATGCCACTAAAACATAGCTCATGTCCAAATGATGTTATTTTGGTTCTGAATGACTGTGCATTTTGACCACATTCATGTTCTTCATTATTAACTAATCCAAGATGTTCATACTAGACTGCTTTTGTTCACATGCATGTTTAACGAATGACTGTGTTTTAGAGGAACTGAATAATTAGATGTTTGTTCCCAGAAAGAGTATTAAATGCATGTCATGTATATCCATTATCTCATTAAATATTTGTCACTTGTAATCCTTATTTAGGACGTTCTAGTTATCCAGTCATCCAAGAATGGTATCATACAACTTGTGCCATAATTTCATAATCATCTAAAGTCATGAAAATCTGTCACTACTTCTGGATGATGGTGCTGCTGCCTGTCCATTCTCATTCCTCATCCTACATGTTCCCTTCTTCCATGCTCTTTCAGAGAAGGCCAAGAAACAGATCTGTGTTAAAACTAACACTACAAAGGAAAATCTTGGCCAGACAAATGCTTGTATTGGTGCACAAAGGACCTGGCAGCACAGGCAGTGTGCATGAGTTTCTCTAAGAGAGCTTGACTTTGTCTTCTGGTGACCTGCGTAAACTGGCTTAAACTGATTGAGAAACAACATTACAAAATGACTATTACTCATTCCTGAGGAGGAACTGGTGTGTAGCCAAAGCAACAAGCCTGTGAATGCCCTAGATGGCACACATGTTTCAACTTCTAGATGTAGATGCCTTCTCTTGCAAGGGCAAAGGGGTCTCATAGGTGCTCTCGGCAGGTGTGTGGCCTTGGTAGTCCCCACCATAGCACTGTATGCTAAATTTTCAGGTGGAATTGAGAGTGTGATCTCATAGAAGGACTCTGTCCAGTGATTCTTTGTCCCTGCTGGATAAGTTGGCTTAGTTTTATCTACAGAAAAAAAATAAATTATTCAAATAATGACTTTGTGTCATGTTAAGCTTTCTGTCCAGTCCAAGCTGGGGCATTCCTGCCCCACTCCTATGTCCCCAGTGCTGTCACATTATCCACTGCATTTCCTCGTACCTTTGTAACCCAGTCTAATCACACAGGCTGGCAGCCAAGCATATGCCACTGAAGACACAGGAACATCACTGTTTTTTTAAAAATGTAAGTTATTCAGTAAGGAGAAGGAGCAGCATGGTAGAGCATAGATACAAATCCAGCACACTTTGAGACTCTTACAAACTATAGCAAAGCACAGTGTCCAACACATCACCCTTTCCACTTATATTTATAAAGGCTTGCTGGCTGTGTCCTGCAGCTTGGCCCACAAGGCTTCAGTCATTGCCTCTCTGCTCCTCACTCAAGAGCCAAACGTTTATTAAATGAGGAAGAGAGTAGATAATGAATAACAACAGCAGGGTTAATTATTTTAATTTCTGGGTCAGGAGTAGGCTGAAATACAATCAGAGATGTAAAAAAAAAAAAAATTAAAAAAAATTAGAAACAGAATAGTGGTTAGAGGGAAAACAAAGAAAGCCCACATAGTGCCTATTACTGAACTGCCTAAAGAGGAAGAACTTTGGTGGCAATGATTGCTGATCAGCCCAGGTACTCTTGAAACAGACAACCGCATCCTCACGTTTCACATGACATTAAGAATGAAGATTAACCCCTAACTTTTGTATTTGTTCCATGCAGAGTATTTCCTTCAGCTCCTAATGAAACAGGGCCCCAGTATGGCTCATTTTGCATGCACAGCTCAGCCCTGGAAGAGTTGGGCTCCCCTTCTTGGCATGCTTTGTCCTCTCACTCTCCCTTTTGCTTTTCTTATTGTCTGTTGGACTGTTGACTTTTGTTTACTTATGTACTTGTCCCTTTCCCAGTCCTGCCCTGAAGAACACACACAATGAGTCTGCTTTTCTATTTCTTTTAACTTCGAGATTAAGCAACAAAGCAGTACATCTCAACAACGCACATTGGTTTTGACCTTGAGCAGTTTTTGTGAGTTTGATTTTGCTGTTTCCTCCTCCAGTGCCTCCAGTAACCTCAAGTCTCTTGAGCCCCTCTCATCTCCTCTCCAAGGTCTCTTCCTACTTTGTGTTCCCAGAACTGCTTATCTTGCAGTTAGGGGGAAGCACCAGTGTACTAGAAGGAAATTATACATTTAAACATCACCAGTCTGACACATATTGATTTTTATTTTAGGAGGTAACATGTAAACCACATAAATATATTTCAGGCTTTGGTAGCTTCCTTCTAGGTCAGATTGCAGCCACTCCGTCACTGATATCTGATCATAACAATGCTCACAGACTGTGCAATCCACCTCCCCACACTGACCCAGCTGCAGGCTTTCTCTGGAGATTTAATTCATGCTGAGTGATTTGCATCACAGCCTTGTGTGTGTGTCTCCAAAATTACTCCAGCGACACACCTCCAGCCCTCTATACTGCTCTGCATCTGAATCAGATCCTTTCCCTCTGGGGCATCTTCTGTCTTCAATGGCATTAGAGACAACACGCCATGTCACTGATTAAGTCCTCTTTGAATCTACATGCCGAGAGTGACTCTGTACTCCAGCCATACCTACCATACCCATCTAGTTCTGTACCATGGCCATTCATCAGACTGAATGTGAGCTAAGGCTTTGGGATGGGATATCTCAGCACACAGACATAGAGACACCTTGGGACTGCTGGGAGGCTCACACGGTGCTGTAGAGCAAGACCAAAAGTGGGTTCAAAGAAGAGCTGTATGTGCTGCTTCAGACACGTGGCCCCCTTAAGAAAAGAAGATGCAGTTTAAGGCCCATCAGCTGGAGGTGCCTCACAGCTGCAGGGCTGAAGACCCATTAACTTCCCTGCAGTCTTTAGGATTAACCTAAAGCACCTGCAGCCCCACTGTGGTGGTTTATAGAGAGTTTTGCGTTATGTTTCAGTTCAGTTTCTGCCTCTAGTGCAAGGGCAGTGTTAACTTTAGTTGCCTAATGAGATGTTCAAGAACTTGGTGGTTTATGGTAGGGCCTTTATGGGTATGTGGTGGATTCTAGGAGACTTTTAGTCAGGGAGAGTGTCCTTGTGGGATCAGATTCTTTTTGCTGACCTTTTCTGCTTCTGAGATGGTCAAGCTGCTAGCAGTGCTGCAGAAGTGGTAAGTACCTGTGCCTCTTTTGTGTGTGAGTGCAGTTGTAGTCAGTGGGTGCTGTGTTTGTCTAGTCTCCTAATGCAGAGTGGTCTCAGCTTAAGCTAGGTGAGCCTGTCCCTAACTTCTGCTTGCTGGTTACCATGTCCATCCATGTTATTGGTGTATAGGCTAGTCTGGAAAAAGAATTCCTTTCTGCAGAAACCTGTTGTCTCCCTTATTGCTTGAACTCTGTACCCTGTGGTTTAATACCAAGTTTGTTATGGGCCTTGCCATTTCACTTGCTCCTGACTATTTGAAAAACCTTAATGCTGATCTCTGTTTATTGACGGTTGAGCTTTTTATGGTTCTGTGAAAAAGTATATGCTGGTTTTATTCATGAAGGGAATTAATGTAGAAAATCAGCGCAAGCTGTCTACCTTTTGAAACCTTAAGTATGAGGCTTTCTTTTCATCTTATTGGAAAATGCTATTTTTGAAAATCATGGAAAAGCTTTTTGTAGTGCAATATACCTCTTGGAAGGGCTTTTTAAGTATTAATGTAATTCTTAGAGGACTTTTTTTAACAGAAAAACTTTTACCAATGCTGTTCTTAAATTTTCTGTGAGCTGTGCTGAAGTAATACAGAAGATCAAAGAAAATTGCTTACTGCCTTCCACTCAGCAGAAGTTCACAGGAGTTGCCTGTGACCATATCTGTTTGTTACAGATTGGCCTGACTTCACATAAGGGAAAGGGTGAACAAAAATAGCTAACTTACACTGGAAAAGAAAGAAAAAATATTGCTGGATATGAGGAGCTATCGTATGTTGTTAAAGGCAATGAGTGTGCGCATAAAACAATCACCCCAGATGTCTCTGATTGCAAGACAGCTTCAAAAGTCCAGACAACTTTGTGCTTGGTTTGTAAAATGAAATTTTTAGGCACTTGAGTGACAGTGTAACTTAGCTAGCTGGTTCTGACGGTAGTTCTTAAAACTGTCAGGTGTTGTCCATATTGTTCTTCTAGTCTGTCTGGGGCTCGAATGGGAGCAATGTGTTTCTTAGTGGATTCTCTTACCCTTAGTAACATATTGTTTGGTCTTTTTATTTCTTGACTATACCTAAGAGGCAGTCCAGTCAAAATGATGTAAAGCAGTTGTTTTCTGCTCTCATTCTGAAAGTGAAGCTGTATTTTAGTAATTCACCAGTAAGAAACCACAGGAGTTTCCTGGAGAAATATAAATGATGACAAGTAAAGTCTACTTTTAAGCTGAGTCTTTTTGGAATGTGCTTTTGATGCCTTAAAAAAATCACAGTCATACTTAGAAAGTATTTTAATTGATATTTTAGTAAGTGTTCAGACAAAGGAAAAGAGAAAACAGAGGAAACTGATATTATTAAAGTATGAACATATCGTAGATTGCTACAGGAATGCTTTCAGCAGAGGATATATAGCTCAGAATGTGTTCAGATCTTAAAATACTATTATTTTGCAAAGTGGAAATAAGAGAAAATACCTGATGCTGTGTGAAGTGTTGCCAATCTATATAAGCCTTAAGTTTTCTAGTCCTTGGGATGCGAATCAAAATGTAAGATGCTGCATGGGATTGTTGTGGGACTCTTGGAACTACACATGAAGGCTATGGCTTGGCCAGATGCTTACCCCAAGTTACCATCTGACCCAGATCTGCCTCAGTGCCTTGCTCCCAAGACCTTTACTGAGAGCAGACAGCTCATGGTAGCCTGCATCTTTCTTTTAGTTATCCAGCTGATTTATCAAGTGTGCAGCACTTCTTACTCTAGAGGTCACTATAATGTTAAGAATGGAAATGGTGCATAGCCAATTCTTTTTCCCTGATGAGATATTGCAGGGTGAACTCTAAATTATGCTCCTTCTCATATAAGATGGAAGAGAAATCTCATACTGGGGAAATGTACTTGAAAAAGCACAACAGCCAATATGGGAAGCTCAGAGGGCGTTAAAGAAAACAATCATTGAGCCTCTTTGTTGAATGGAAGTTATGAATGCACTAGTAGTAATTTTCTGAAGCCACAGACAATAACATAATGTGAGTGGGTGATGGAAGAAATTACATAGGGTGAAATTTAGAGAGCTGACAGCAGCCTATGCATCACTTAAGACCTATTTCTGAGGGCTTAATTACGGCTTAAATAGCACATAGGCCTTGTGCTCATCTTCTGCGTAGAAACAAATTTCCATCTAAAATGAGCACCATGAGCAGAACACGGAAAATGTAATCTGATCAGCTGTTAAACTCCTGCTTTGGGGAAGGGGTGTTCTATACTGAGAACAGATGTGGGCAATGTAGATTTATGTTGTAGCATGCACACTATAAAGGTCTAATGCTGTGTTTCACCATAGGATGTACTGATGTTAGTCCAAAGAGGTGCCATGAGAATATTAATCTTCAACCAAATGGGAAAACTGAGTAATGAGCACACCCTAGGCATTGTGGTAATCTACTCCATTTGTGAGTTGTGTGGCTGATAACACTAAAAGCAATCCCAGTTACAAGTGCTTTGGAGGCTTTTATTTTTACTTTTGGGCTGGCTTTCTGCAAATATTCAGACTTAGTGGTGTGTATACTTGCAAAAGCAAATTTTCAGCTTTGTGTGACTATATAGGAGAAGTCAGAACTAGATGGTCATGTGCATTTTTGCTACAAAATGGCTAGGTTCTGGTTCAGTAAGAGAAGAGCTCTGTACAGTCTCCCTGAAAGAGATCAAAATGGTAAGCCGCTTTGCATAGTGAATACTGAACAATTAGGGTCAATTCTCAGAATGTTTTCTAAAAGGTATGGTGGGCAGAATTAAACCTGAACCCATTGAACTTTTCCTTATCCTTACATGACTGGGTTTCTTGTAATATTTAAATTTTCCTTTGTGTTTCCTGGACTCAGGATTCTTAGTTCTAAGATAATCAATATTCCCTTGTAATGTATTTTGACATATGTTCCCAATAAGCATTTTCAGCTTAAAGTAACAACAAATGTTATTTTTGTCAGAACAGAAAAGGTAAATGGAAGTAGTCTCCTGATAGCCACTTTGAAAGCAGAAATAGAGATGAAATATTGGGACTACATTAATAGCACTTTTCAAATCGCAAAGCTTGATGAGTTTAACTCTTTTCTTTTTAATTGAGAAGCAACCTGCAAATCATTGCTGTTCACTGGGAAGAAGTCTGTTATTCAGATGTCTGCTAAATGGTTTGTATGAATTCTATTCCAGATCTGACTTTGTTCACAAACCATTCACAAATTGTCTACTTCTATTATTCACAGTGTGTGATTGGGCATGTGGTATATTTTCTGCTCTCTAGTTTAATGACTGAAACATTTTGACAGGGAATAACAAATGGTGAATGACAACGAGAAAACAACATGCAACTTGGGGTATTTGCAAACACTTTCAAGAATATTAACCATCAGAGGAACTTTGCTGAAGCCTAGGTAGTCTGACCTCTATAATGATAATGATTCATACCTCAGCCATTTAATTACAGATATATTTGAGTTAGTTCGTCACATGTTCGGCTTTTAAGTTTACGAGTA
This sequence comes from Nestor notabilis, assembly GCF_000696875.1. Lineage (NCBI taxonomy): Eukaryota > Metazoa > Chordata > Aves > Psittaciformes > Psittacidae > Nestor > Nestor notabilis. The sequence goes on along the minus strand of NW_009922839.1, from coordinate 27,800 downwards.
AAATCATAGTCTACGAATGATGAATCTTTCAGTCAAGTGAAGCCTTGAATTACTTGTAAATAAAGTCTAATTCTGAATCTTGGCTACAGGGGAGCAAGTTCTCAAATTTCCATATTGGAATGATGAACTAAAATAATGTACTTCTGTTCTCTAGGATTGCCGACACAGAAGCAAGAAGCAGATACCATATTCTTGTTCAAAAAGTTATAAATATGGTGCAAAAGTCAGTTTGCCTGTGTGTTAGCACTAGAAATGCCACGTTTCTGAAATATAAAACTAAGTTACTGTCATTGAAGTATATCATGCTACTCTTATTTGAGTATAAGAATTAGTCTAGTTTTATTTGCAAACCCTCAATCTACGTTCCAATTGCCAGCTTGAAGAAGTGAAGAACCTTGATGAGCTTTGCATGGAAAAATAACTCTATCCCAGTTCAGAAGGCTTTGTGCAACTTTTTTTACTTTTTTTTTTTTTTTTTTTTTTTTTTTTTTATTTCTCCACAGCCTGAGGTTCTTGAGCTAGATGAATGATTAAGATTTTGTAACACTGCAGGCAAAATTCTTTCCCTTGATCCATGATGTAGATATTGCTTGCATTTTCTGCACACATGGTACTTTCATTCCCATCAATGGGAATTCCACATGCTGAATAAGGAAGAAATATTTGCATTCTAGATAAGTGCCTTATTTGTGCACTTGCTAATACTTACTTGGGCAGAGTTCCTACAGGAGCTGCCTGCTGGATTTGAATCCCTGGTTTGGAGAGTTGGTAAATGGCATTTTTATGGCAAGGGTCATCAATGAGTACCATACAACTTTTCTTGCATTCCTCACCCTAAAACTATCATCTGAAATAAGGTGTTGCAGTTCTTTTTGGAAGATTAATAGTTCTCAGCTAGTAACAGATTTTCTACTAACCAGAAGAGCCGTATATCTACTGATGAGTTTATCATTTGAATTTTGAATCTAGACAGGAAGTTGAAACGTAAACTCTTCCATGATGGTGATTTGTGGTATGTTTCCAGTTTTCAGGGTCAGTTTATTAACCACAGTAATAGTGATATAAGCACATGTTGTAGAGAACATGAATCAGAGGAAGTGTCTGACAAAGACCTTTGTGCAGGCAGCTTTCCTAGGAGGCTGTGGAAGTCTGATGTGTGTCATGAAGCTCCAGGTGTCAGGTTTGAAAGTACCATGAGGATTAACAACCTCTGTGTGTGCATATGAAACTTTTATTGGCAGCATTTTTGGTACTTGGAAGACTTCATGGGGTGGCCTGTCTATGAAAGGATTTAATTTTTATTCTAAAGATATGCAGTTCCTGGAGGGTTGTTTTTTGGTGTCCCTGCTCATGGCAGGGGGGTTGGAACTAGATGATCTTAAGGTCCTTTCCAACCTAAACCGTTCTATGAAGAAACCAGAAAGTACTTCCTGTGGCAAATTACAGCCTAGCAAAATCTGGTTGTCTTTTGTGGTTTTTTGTTTGTTGGTGGGTTTTGTTGTTGGCCCGCCCCACCCCTGACCCCACCATTGCAAATGTATTTGAGGAGATAAAAATCCCAATCAGATCTAATAATAATAGGGAATTCAAACTTGTACATAATAGTTGTACTTGGAGGTATAGTATGGCAAGTTCTCTATCTGCAATGTAATGATCTGTTTGGATCTACAGTTCTAGGGGGGAAAAAAAGCCTGTCTTTTAACTACATTCAAAATAATGCTTCATCCCACTTCTGTAGACA
>NW_009922839.1:21556-26028 GCF_000696875.1 Nestor notabilis | reverse complement strand
AATTTTTCCTCCTACTTCTGTAGACATGCCTGCTCAAGCCGATGTAGATTGCAGATTTGAGTATGATTTTCATACAGGGAAGTCACAGAAGTTTTGTGGATCACATGAAGAACATGTGGGGCTTAGTAGTACTTGGGCTGGGCTTGGGAGAAGAAATGTTTATCTTGTGTTCCGGTGGCTTAAGCCATTGCCTAGAGGTCAGGAGGTGAAGCCTTTATCTGCAGGTCTGTAAATGACCTGCCTCTCTCATTTTTGTGTGGTGGCTCTTCTCTCTTCCACCTGGGAAGAGAAGGTAGTCCCCATTGAGGAGCTAATCTATATTTACATATTCAAGCACTATTTCTCTAAATAAAATACGCACAATAAAATTTCTGCATATTACATGCAGTTAATTTTGTGCATAATAAACGTGGGAGACTGAAGGGCTGGGAGAAGCAGTCTGTTCTCACAAGTGTCCTTGCTCCCCTGAAGGCTTTGCTTTAGCCACTAGGTGATGCAGCTGCTTCTTTCTGTCGTGTGGAGTCGTGGAGGAAGAAGCTTGGGGAGTCTGGCATATGAATTAAGAATGAGTAATTGGAGAAGATCCCCATTTCCCTAGAAGCAATACACAGACTAGATAATAGGCCTTGGAAAACTAACGAGATGATAGGGTTTCCAACTTTGTTTTCTAATTGCTTCAAATGAAACCCCATTAGAAACAGCTGCTCTGATTCTCAACTGATATAAATTGTCATATATTTTTAGATTTAAATATCACTTGGCTGGTCTACCCCAGATGTAAACTCTAGCCTAGATTATGTGATAGCTATCAGCTTAGATTGGAAACTTTAGTGCTACTTTTCCAGGCAAATTTATTTTAATGTATTATCAGGAAAATCCAGCATATTTCCAGGTATTGTGCCTCTGAAAAAATAATCACCAACACAAGGCTGCTAAGAAGACAGAGTTAGAATAATGCATGTATCCACATCATCATTGCTCAGGGCAGATAGATAAAATCTGAGTCCAAGCAGCATGCTGGTAACGGGTAATCCAGTGTCAGATGCCAAGGGTGTCTTCAGCTTCCTGAATCCAAAGAAAGAGAAAAGTATGTTTTTCGGTGGCTGCTGAGATCCACACAGAACTGGAAATACATTGAATAAGATGACTGAAAATAGCTTTTTAGTTAGAGTAAAATGAATCAGATTTTAAGCAGACTTCTCCTGTGAGATACTGCGATTCTTATTTGACAGAAAATTAAAAAATGATTTGTTGTTCATTCTAGGGCAGATTCTCATATACTTTAAATTCAGAAGAAATCGGGAGTTGAGATGACTGTTGAACAGTCCATTGCTATGGCCCTTTCCAATAGTGTTTGGTTTTTGTTGAAAAAAATTCTTACTCCTGGATCTAAGGCCGAAGGGAATTGGGTCATGGTATCCAAAGTCCACAGTGATACAAAATTATGGGGTGTGTGGAAGTTTACCCATCTCATTTCTATTTTCCATAGTGTGTTTGGTGTGGGGTGTGTTTTTATGTGTGTTTTTTTTTCTTTTTTTCTTTCCACTGTAAAGCAGGAGAAGAGGCGGGGGTGGTGGTGGTGGTGGTGTGTGTGTGAGGGAACCCAAAACAACAAAAAAAACCCGAAAACCAACAACCCCAAATAGAACAGGATTAAGTGCGAGGGAGAAATATTTTCCAATGACCATGAGCTATCCACAGATCTACAGAAGATAATTTTTTTAATGGTTTTTTTTTTTAATAGGCAGTTAGTCAGTGCCAGTATACATTGCTTTAAAAACAAGGCTTCAAATGAGCTGGCTCAGGGAGTGAAAAAACACTGGAGTTCTTAGATATTTGAAGCTATAGGACTAATTCTCAGGAATAAATTTTCTGACAGAATGGGATTCCAGATTACTTTCCAAAGTAATGACAACTTTCTTGCGTATTTGTAGTTTTACAAAATTGCATCATCAAGCAATATAGAGCTGTATGAGCTACAAAGGGTTATAAACCTGAAGGCCTGTAGTATAGACATCAATATAAATATACTTAGCAGTAAAGGACTGTCATTTTAGTTTGCATATATTGATCAGTTAAAAATTATTGAAAATGTCCTATTCAAAACCACATGGCTTATTATGACACATCAGTTGATTAAAATCTTCACATCACAGATGACATATTCTTTGAGAATAAAATATTAAGTTAACAAAGCTAGAAAAATTCTAAAAATACAATGAACTTGTCTTGTTGCTTACATTTCTCTCCATGCAGACAGTGTAAATCACTGTTCATGTTATTGCTATTTACGTATTACTATTTCATATCATCTGGTTTGCATTAGCCTTGCCACAGTTCAGTGTGTGAATTGCAGCCATGGCTGGAGACTGTTTTCGTCTGTTTCCACTGCAGTTAAAGCATATGAGGTATTATTAAAACTGATCTTGTTTCTTAAAACTAACTCTATCAAAATTTCAGTTTGGGTTTGCATTTTATTTGGCACTTTCCTGGTGGAAAAAATGAAGGCATTTTACTGGGAATGAAGACTGGGCAGAAAAATACAGAACAGGACTGGCTTAAAGGCTATGTTAAGTGAAAAACCCTCAGTGAAGATGAACTTTATTTCCGTACCTTAGAGGTCATGTTCTCATGCTTTTGTGTCTGATCTTAACAACTAGAACTTACCTTCTTCAAATATAAAGGCCAAGGATTTCACATAATAAGATGTTTCCAAGAGGAGTTTTAAGTCATTAATGCTGTAAAACCCGTTGTAAAATTGGGAGGGTGGCCAAATGGTGGGACAACATGTTTGCATATATTGGTAAGATGCCATTCCAGGAAAGAAAGTAATCCAAAACTGATGTCACCTGGCCATCTGTCCCAGTAATGACTGCACTGCATTCCAGGTTAAGCGAATCTAGAGGGGACTATAGCATTTTCTGGACATATTTAGATTTTCACTTGCATCTTATGTTAATCAACTGATAACGTTTCTGAAACCAGCTGAATTGAATATGGATACACCTAAAAATCCAGAAATGTCTCCTAGAATCATAGAATCGGCTAGGTTGGAAAAGACCTTTAAGATCACCAAGTTCAGTTGTTACCCCAGGACTGCCTAGGCCACCACTAAACCATGTCACGAAAGGCCTCATCAATGCAGTTTTTGAACGCTGCCGGGGATGGTGATTCTGCCACTTCCCTGGGAAGCCTTTTCCAGTGCCTGACCACCCTTTCAGTAATTTGGCCTCATTTTCTACCCGCCTGCCCTTTTTTTTTTTTTTTTTTTTTTTTTTAATTGCACTGATGAACACTGATTCTTTTAGAGGAGTTTCCTCAGATACCTGCTGCTCTAGCTAAGATGTTTCTTCGTGTGCTATAAAAGCTTGTATTTATGTTCATCTGATTAAGACACTTCAGTCAATAGAAACTGTCTCTCACTGTGCTGAAAGCAAAAGAGTTCTGATATGTACCAGGATTTGTTGGGCTGGAGATACCAAACTGGACTTCTGTATGTGCATATAATTTTTCTGTGAAAGCAGGGAACAAGGAGAGGAGGAAAAAGAAAACGCAGTGCAAAGCATTGTTCCCTACCTCGTACTTTTGTTTCCTCTATTGTTCTGTGTAGATTATCTTCTCTGTCATGGATGAGAAAGACAAGCACTGTTCACACCAAAATCTGGCAACAAATCTGCCTGCCTATATGACTGCTTCTAGCTCTTTCTGGTTGTATTTTCAGAACAGTTGCCAACTTATCAGTGAGTAGGTCTGAGGAGGGAGAATTTGAATGAGATACCTGCTCAGAGGTAAATATGGAGCTTTCTAAATCACAAGCCTTGTACTAGTCTTTATTTTAGGACCCAAAATGGAACATACATCTATCAGTATTTGCTGGCTTTCTACCAGGAGAGAGGCTGACTGCAGTTATTCTCAGCTTTTAATCTTTTTAATCATACAAGATTTTAGTCACTTGAACTGAAGTTAGAAGACACACTCAAGATCTCACACAGTAAAGATCTCCATGCCATTCAGGTGACAGAAGGTAAAGACAGCACAGCTTGACCTGTCTGTGAGGAAGGGCTGCCCACTTTGGGAACACCAAACCTCTCATTCGTACACATCCTTCACTCTCAGTGAAGACCATGGGGGTACCTTCTGGAGATGCTTTTCCAGTCTGCCTAGCATCCAAACTGAGAATGTGCCAGGACCTCCTCTGTGCACGTAAGTTCCATGGAGGCTGGTCCCTTGTGTTCCTGGCACTCAACCTTACTTCTCTACTGTGGAGGCAGCTTCATTGATGTGTAGGAGGTTTTGGCAAAACTTGGTCTGCTGAGGTCAAAGGCTGTTAAAATGCTGAGCCTTCTGCTACGAGGCACTGTAAGGCTCAGTTTTCAAGGCCCTGTCCCAACTTCATATGTGTGGAAAGTAATTATCCTGAAAATGTGAAGGAACAAGGGGACTGCTCTTTTTTGCTCTTCCCCCCCCCCCCC